>NC_065515.1:15201128-15215682 GCF_006386435.1 Epinephelus moara | reverse complement strand
TCCTAATGTTACCCTTTTTGTCTTTTTTTACAGCAGCAGCTCCTTTGACTACCACAGGTGAGGATACTGGCTGTTGCATTGTTCTCTTCTGCCCTTCTCTTTCTCCTAAAATTACCTTCTCTGTCTTTTTTTTTTTTTAACAGCAGCAGCTCTCTTGACTACTACAGGTAAGGATTTTGGTTTCTTGCTGCACTCTCTTTTGCCCTTCAGTTTCTCCCAAAATTACCTTTATTGTCTTTTTGTTACAGCGGCAGCTCCTTTGACTACCACAGGTGAGGATACTGGCTGTTGCTTTGTTCTCTTTAGCCCTTCAGATTTCTCCTAAAATTACCCCTTTTGTCTCTTTTACAGCAGCAGCTCCCTCAACTACCACAGGTGAGGATACTGGCTGTTGCATTGTTCTCTTTTGCCCTTCAGTTTCTCTCAAAATTACCCTCTTTGTCTCTTTCACAGCAGCAGCTCCCTTGACCACCACAGTCTCCCCGAGCCCCAGTCTTCCTCCCCAGTGTCCAGGAAACCAGGTGCTGCTGGAGAACAGCACAGGCTGTGGCTGTCCATCTGGACTGGTAAAGGATGGTGACAACTGTACCTGCCCTGTGGGCTTCAGTCTGGAGGGGGCTGCAGGGTGTAAAGGTGAGGAGGGACAGAAGCAGCGACAGTACCAGGTGTTTAACTGACGGTGCCGTGTGTTACACTGGAACATCAATAAATCAGTACTGAATTCAATTAATAAGTGTAATTAAACAAACAAGGCAGTTGGTGATAAGAATGGTGGGCAGTGTCTACTCTGCATTTTTAAACTATTTACAGCTAGTTTTTTGCAGGAATTCAGCAATAACACACAGCCAAACAAAACACAACATCATGTAAATATTCGGAACTGTATAGTATATTTTGTGGAAAAGACTCACTCGATGTCCACTGGACGTGTTATTAACATGGGCAGACTATGAAATAATGGGCCCCTGGGCACAGACCTGCAGAGGGCCCCATCACCTCTTCTACACAGGAGCAAAATACAAAGACTTTGTGGTTATTTTGCTGCTTTTCTGTAGTTGCTTCGTTTCTCTTTGAGATAAATTTTTGTCTCTACGAGGTAATTGTGTATTTTTTGGTTGTTTTGTGTCTCTTTGTGGTAATTTTGTTTCTCTGTCTAGTTTTTTTGTGTCTCTTTCTGATTGTTTGGCATCTCTTTGTAGTTGTTTTGTGTCTCTTTGAGGTGATTTTATTGCTTTTTGGGGTAATTTAGTGTCTGTGGTAATTTAGTGTCTCTTTGTGGCAATTTTGTGTCTCTGTCTAGTTGTTTTGCATTTCTTTTTAGTAGTTTTGTGTCTCTTTGAGGTAATTTTGTGTCTCTGCATAGTTGTTTTGTGTCTCTGCATAGTTTTGTATTTCTTTGTAGTTGCTTTGTGTCTCTTTATAGTTGTTTTGTGTCTCTTTGTGATTGCTTTGTGTCTCTTTATAGTTGTTTTGTGTCTCTTTATAGTTGTTTTGTGTCTCTTTGTGATTGCTTTGTGTCTTTTTGTAGTTGTCTTGTGTCTCTTTATAGTTGTTTTGTGTCCCTTTGAGGTTGTTTTGTGTCTCTTTGTGGTATTTTTTTGTCTCTTCATAGTTGTTTTGTGTCTCTTTGAGGTTGTTTTGTGTCTTTTTGTGATTGCTTTGTGTCTCTTAATAGTTGTTTTGTGTCTCTTTATAGTTGTTTTGTGTCTCTTTGTGATTGCTTTGTGTCTCTTTGTAGTTGTTTTGTGTCTCTTTATAGTTATTTCGTGTCTCTTTGTGATTGCTTTGTGTCTCTTTGTGATTGCTTTGTGTCTCTTCTAGTTGTTTTGTGTCTCTTTGAGGTTGTTTTGTGTCTCTTTGTGGTATTTTCTTTGTCTCTTTCTAGTTGTTTTGTGTCTCTTTGAGGTTGTTTTGTGTCTCTTTGTGATTGCTTTGTGTCTCTTTGTAGTTGTCTTGTGTCTCTTAATAGTTGTTTTGTGTCTCTTCATAGTTGTTTTGTGTCTCTTTGTAGTTGTTTTGTGTCTCTTCATAGTTGTTTTGTGTCTCTTTGTAGCTGTTTTGTGTCTCTTTGAAATAACGTTTTGTCTCTATGAGGTAATTGTGTAGTTTTTGGTTGATTTGTGTCTTGCAATTTGTTTCTTGAAGGCAATTTTGCGTAATTTTTGTGGTCATTTTGTCTGTGGTTGTTCTGCCCTTTCTGTCGTTAGTTTATGTCTTGTTCCTATCTTGCTGTGGTGTTTTTTGTGTCTCTTTGTATTGGTTTGTGGCTCTTCAGAGTCTATTTGTGTCCTTTGTTGTCATTGTAAGTATTCCAGGCTGGTATGTGTTAATTTGAGTGACATTTTGTGAAGGCCAGGGGCCCGGACACTTAAGGCACCTGGGCCTGTGCCCGGTAGGCCCACTCAGTAATTCATTCATGGTTGTAAGACATTAAGAAATATCAGTTTTGAGAAGAAAAACATTTGTGATTTGTTTCTTACATCCCAAGGGCTCCAATTATGTAAATAATATCCAAACTTTGTGTCTTCTGAGTCTCAATATTTAAATAAGTGACACAGGAGATTTCCATAATGTGAGGGTGAGTAACAGGACTAGTCTTTAGAAAAAGGCGACCACCCGTCTCAACTATTATCTGCTGTCTTTACAACAATTACACATTTGATATTTTAATGCTATTTGATATTATATCCATCAGTATACCACATGTAGCACCTGTTATATGATAAGCTGCATACAGTGATGTCAGTTAGATGCAATGTATTATCTTCTCTTTACCCAACAGATGTTGATGAGTGTGATGGAAAGGGGCCAGGACCATGTGGTCTCCATGCCAGCTGCACTAATACCCCCGGCTCTTACTCCTGTAGCTGTCTCCGTGGTTACCTGATGGGTGCTGGAGGGTGCCAGGGTTCGTCAGTTATGTGTGTGAGAGAGAGAGGCGGAGGGAATATGCTCGGGGTGTGTGTGTGTGTGTGTGTGTGTGTGTGTGTGTGTGTGTGTGTGTGTGTGAGACCATGTTGGAAGGAGAGATGATTATGTGTACCATTCTAGCCCTGTGTAGTATGGTCGTAATGCATGTGTGTCATATGGGTGTTACAGACGTAGACGAGTGTGCTCTGGCTGCGGTGACGGGTCTGCAGGCCTGTCAGGGTGACACTGAATGCAGAAACACCCCTGGCTCCTTCAGCTGCTCGTGCCCTGCAGGATATGTAATGGCTCTAAATGGACAAAGCTGTGTAGGTGAGGCTCATGTTAACATCTGGTGTGCATAACTTTGGAATGTAGATGTACAATAAAAGATCAGAAGCATTTTATCTAGCATGTAGAGCGAGTGTGCTGAGGTAGTAAAGGTAAAATGTTTCCCCAAGGACTCTGAGAGGATGTTTGGGTGTTGTCACACCTGTATAATCCAAGTGAAAGCTCCTTATTATAGTTCTCGGTTTCTCCTCTCTGTAGACGTGGATGAGTGCAGCTTCGAGGAGCAGTGTCGCCGTGAGCTTGGCAACGTGTGTGTGAACACTCCCGGCAGCTTCGTGTGCCAGTGCCGGCCAGGCTTTAGAGCAGAGGCCCCCGCCTGTGTTGGTAAGTCTGCTGTTAAGGTTCACTACAGCTGGATGAGACTGATGACCAGATTTGTTCTGGTGTTGTGAGTTTCTCATATTTCACTTGAGTTGCCCCAGACTTAATAACTTCTGCTGACAGGAAGGAAGGCTTTGCAGGAATAGAGAGCTTAATCTGCTGCTTTGCTGCTTTGCTGCTTGCCTGCGTTGTCACTTTTTGTTTTTGTTTCCTGTCTCTGCTCTTTCACCTTTGCATTAATGACTAATTTCCTCCCTTGTCCTCTGGAATCTTCCCAATACTTTGTCCTCACATCTCCCTTGTGTTATCTGTGATTCTGCTGCACTTCTGGTCCCAGGTCCTGTGTGTCCAAACTACACCGTGTGTCAAGGTATGATGTGCTTTCTGTGTTTAACACACGCTGCTTGCTTTATGAGAGGTTAAAATGTCAAAGGAACAATCAAATCATGAGCAAAGTTTGGAGTGTTTGGAAAAGGTCAATCCCTTTTACCCATATTTTACTACGATTTCCATGATTATTATTTTTAACTGCTATGTAAAAGTATTTAATGTGGAGTTGGACAACCGAGCCAACGGTCCGCCATCAATCAGTGTTAATGGGCATCTGTTGCCTTAGTTTTTGCGGTGTGTCTTGTACTCTTGGTACTACTTGGCCCTTGTTGGCCCTTGTCGGCCGTTTTTGGCTGATTCAGCATATTGAATCTATCTCAGAGATGGCAGAGTGAGTTGGTAAGTGAAATCACTCCGTCTGGCAGTTCATCTCAGCGCACAAAAGGAGAACTGGAAGTGAGGGAAGCAAACAAACAGCTAAAGTCAAGAAGAAGTTAAATCAATGCAAACTACCCTTAACTGGCACCTTGAATCTGTGCTGTCGATAATTGATACAGACAACTTCCCCCTGCCGCTAGAGTTATTTCCGCTCACATGGGCACAGAATGTACATGCTAGTCGGCTGTTGGCTTTAGTGTTTGCAGTGGGTTCAAGTGCAACTTTTTGGCAGAGACATAGGCAACATGAAGCAACAGTCTGCTTTCGTCAGGTTCGAAGTTTGATTTGGTGTGTCTGAGCCTTTATATTCTACAGCAGCTCCTCATAGTGTCTCAGGGACAAGATTTTAATGAGTTGTGCTTAATAAAGACTTAATTAGGGTTTGGTGACATGTAAATGATTCAGTGACTTAAATTAGAGGGGTGCATTCACAGACAGCGGTTGCTTTTTAATCAGCAATAAAATGTTTTGTTGCAAATGATGTCAGAGCAACAAGTGAATGGAAAGATGTATGTACTGTGTGTTTGTAAAATTCTCTTTCTCTGTCCCAGATGTGGATGAATGTACAGAGAGTCCTGCGGTGTGTGATGGTCGAGGTGTGTGTGAGAACACGCTTGGGAGCTACAAGTGTGTTTGTCGACCGGGTTACCGGGGAAACGGCACACACTGCGAAGGTAAGCAATTAGCGCCGACGTCCCTCCACGGAAAAATCTGTTTCCTGTAGACGGGTCAGCTTCCTTGTGTGCATGTGTTTTAATGCTCGCTGTTATGCCTTCCATTAAAATGATTCCCAGTGGTAGAATAATGATTATTGAATGGAAATGAACTGAGTTTTGGACCTGGCTGTTAAAATAAATCTGTGTTTGGTCTCTTCCAGATGAGAATGAGTGTGCATCAGGTGGTCACGGGTGTGACACCAACGCTCGTTGTGGCAACATCATTGGCTCCTATTTCTGCCAGTGCTACCAGGGCTTCAACGGAGATGGACACTCTTGTTTTGGTGGGTAAGCAGTGTGTGTGTTTCCCACATCAGTAGTGCTCAGTATCACTAAGGGTCTGCCAGTGATGCTTGTGTGATGCAAATGATTACGTGCATGTGCCAGCAGCACTTGGGCACACAGCAGTGACCAGACACCAGTCCTTCAGGGTTGTCCTTGTTTACAGACATTGATGAGTGTGCTCTAAACAACGGCCACTGTCAACACAACTGCTCCAACGAACCGGGACGGTACAGCTGCCAGTGTGCCTCAGGCTACCAGCTGGACCAGAATGGACTCAACTGCACAGGTAAAACACAGCTCAGGAGCAGGGTGTTGATCCAGTCACAACAACTTAGTGTGATGAAGGGAATAGAAATATGCACATTAGCTTCTTGCCATGAGTCAGACGAGAAGATCTGTACCACCCTTGTGAAACACTGAACAAAAATATATACACACTTTTGGTTTAGCTCCCATTTTTCATGAGCTGAAATAAAATATCTAATAGTTTTTTTTCTTCACACAAAAAGCTTAGTTCTGTTTTTGTTCACAAATTTGTTTACATTTGTAATAGTGAGCACTTTGTCCACCTGACATGATGCTGATTAAACAGCGTGATTAGGCAACACCAGAGATGGCTTATGGTAGGGAAATGAACATCCAGTTCACGGCCAACAGCTCTAACAAACAGTGCTGTAGTCAGTATGTCAACTGCACGCTTCTCCAAAACTTGCGACATCTGTGGCATTGTGTTGTGTGATAAAACTGCACGTTTTAGTGTGGTCTTTTATTGTGACCATCCCAAAGCACACCTGTGTAGTAATCATGCTGTTTAATCAGCATCTTGATATGCCACACCTGTCAGATGGATTGTGGATTATGGATTATGTTGGCAAAATTTGTGAACAAAGAGACAGCTGAGCCCTTTTTGTGCATAGGAAAAGAAGCTTATTGGATCCTTTATAAAATACAAAACTTTTGAGTTTATATTTTTGTTCAGTGTATGAAGCTAGAACCAGGAGACAAAAGCCCCCATACTTCCAGTATGGTACCTTTGGAACCAGAAGTTCCTATACCCTAGGTACCAGGGGGTCAGAGAGCATGTCCCAGCTTTAATTTAACAACCGTGGAGGCAAGGAGGAAGCTCAAGGCATATTTTAATCTATTTATCATATTGTTAACGTACATAATTTATGTTTAAACTGTGTTTAAAGTAAACATGAGATATCAAAATATCTCAATATAATATATAAAATATTATACAAAGGTTTCACAGCTTTTACACAGAATGTTTTCAAAATGAACAGAACGGACGGAGGATCCAAGTGTCACTGGAAAATTAAATGTGGAAAATAGGGAAATGCTGTTCTGATTTGTTTTTCTGATCATCTTTTAATGCATCCTGTGGATTACTTACATGCAATATTCATCTCAGGAGGTTTTGAACATTGTTTTTTTGGAGATCCTTCAGAAATTAAGGATATTTCGAGTTGTGATGGCAAATACAACACAAAATATGTATGCAGACTGTTTTAAAGCATCGCTTAATTCATTGATATTAGTTAAGCATCCATGAAAAATAAATACATTTGTGTTCTTTGTTTAAAAATGGTCTGTTAAGACCAATTTTTTTCAATAATTTTTACTATTAGGTGGTTATTTACATTCAGATTCTCCATCCATTGGAATGTACAGCAGAAATAACACATGATAAAGTATATTAATCAGAAAAGAGTTGCTTATGGTTACGAGTTCATTTAGAGAAGAAATCCACCATTGTATTATTATTATTTTTTGCATTTGGAACATAATTGGAACGGGTTAGGTTAGCAGAAAGACTGGAATTGGGGGGAAACAGTGAGTCTAGCAGAGGAAGGAGAAGCAGTGTGATTCTACACAACTGGGCTGCGTGAGGGAACAGGAGTTTGAAATATTACTACAAAGCAGAGACATTGCAACCAATTATAATTACATTTGAACCCTCTGAAAAAAATTACATTTTGCATTCAAAATGAGCTGTAATCCCCATGTTGCACCAAGGTAGGATGGCGTCCCATCATCACAGGGGCCATCTTTCTCCAGTACATCATCCTCAAACGCCAATTCCAGTTTTAGTTCCATTGATCTAAACAAGCCGCCTCTAATTATAGCGTTCTCTGTTGCAAACCCCACTCACCTGGCCCTCCAAGCTTGTTGATACAAGTGCTAAAATGAATTGCAAATATGTGACTAAAGTCTGAACGAGCTGTGTTGTGTCATTAGAGAAGAGTTAACAGAATGTCTCTGATCCCTCCAGATGTGGATGAGTGTTTGGCACTGAATGGGACCTGTGAGCATATTTGTGTCAACACTCAGGGGTCTTTCCAGTGCTCCTGCAGGCCGGGCTACCAGCTGCACATTGATGGACACACCTGTGTGGGTCAGTCACTCACCGACACACTTTCACTCCTCACTGCTGTTTACCTACTCATTTAAACAGGCTGCAGCAGAGACAAAAACGGCCATGAATATGTTATCTCACTTTCTGTGTGTGCATCTTTTCTGCCCAGATATAAGTGAATGTCCTAAGGGCGCATTTTTGAAGGATTAGTGAGATGTGAAAGCCAGTTGCAGTTAGTAATCTGTTGCACAGCACAGCAATGGTCTTTTAAAAAAAAGTTGTTTACCGTGTGTCTCTGTGTGTATCTGTATGTGTGTGTGTGTGTGTGTGTGTGTGTGTGTGTATGTGTGCGTTTTTCTCTGTGTGTGTGTCTGTATGTGCTCAGACATTGATGAATGTAAACTCCAAAGAGGCGGCTGCTCTCACACCTGCACCAACACTCCAGGAGGACACACTTGCCACTGCCCCCCGCCTCTGCTGCTAGACACAGACAACCTCACCTGCAGCAGTACGTTTCTCATCACAGTGTTTACTAAATTACTAATTTCACTGTCTTGATTTGATCCATTTAGTCTGATGACATTTTGAAAGTCTAGAAAAGCCACACAATTAATTCAGTTTTATTCTCACTCGAGTTAGCATAGAGCGAAATCGGAGATTGGCTGCTCGGCTCACGGAAGTCTAAATTGTGCTTGCTCTATGGGCTTGATGATGCAGAAGATCTGGGAAATTATACACCCAGGGAGTTGAACTTTTTTGGCTTCATGTGCCACTGAGCAACTTTCATAGGAATTAACGAGGCCCCAGCTCAAACACTTTATCTGGTTCTCTTTATGCATCCACAGTTAGTACAGCACAGGCAGTATGAGGAAAACAGTGTTTTGGAACATTAAAGCATGTAAACATGTTCTAGTAGGAACCCAAAATACACGTATGAACCTGAAAATGAGCACAGTATTGTACGTAGGTTCCCTTTAATTTTTTGTTTTTTATGATCTCACTGTAGCCCTGATATCACAGTTTAAAAAAATGGCCCGCAGGCAACAATTATATGGCAGAATATATATTCTATTCTTGTACAATAGTACCTGGGTATACTTTCTATTGTGGTCTCTCTAATTATCAGATAAATTTAGGATTAAAATTGTAAAATTAAAATAGTTTTAACTAATTATTTATAGGGCTGTCATTTTTTGAACATGTCCAATAATTTGACAGTTTAGTTGCCCAATATGAGGGCTGCAACTAATGATTACTTTCAATATCAATTAATCCATCTAATATATCTCAAATCCAAAAGTCCAAAACAATAAAGATATTCAGTTTGCTGGATTATAAGATGCAGAAGTGCTGGGCATTTTTGTTTGAAAAATGTATTATTCTATCAATAAACGAATCAATCTTTTCAGCTCTGCCCAAAACATTGTTATAATCTGTAAATATTAAGTGTTCACATATTATTATTTTTTTACCTGAACAGATGTCACATCCTGCAAGCTGAGAAATGGTGGTTGCGACCACACATGTACCATGAGGGCGGAGGGCCAGGTCCGTTGTAGCTGTCGAGCAGGCTGGAAGCTGGGCGAGGACCAGAGGAGCTGTGTGGGTGAGACTTGATTTTCTGTTCTCGCTGCCACATTTGCTGATGAGTTCACACTGTGGGCTCTGATTGTGCACATTTAGTCCTGGAAATTAAGCTATTTATTTATACATTACACTGTATTTTAAAGGGATGGTTTAAATGGCTGCAGTTAACTTTTCATTCATTTTGCACTTGCCAGGCTGGATAGTATTCATTAAAAGATAACCCATCTGATGTGATTTCTTTTCAAAGGAAAGGAAGTGCAGACATTTTAAAGATTTATCTGATGACTTTGAATGTTTCTGCTGTGGCCAGATCCTCTCAAATGATAAGTTTAAAGGGAAATACACAGGCTGTCTCATAGATTGTTTGGCTGTTTTGAAATGTTAGTTTGTTTAATTGTCCCACTGTCTTTTGTCATAAGATGTGAACGAGTGCGGGGACTTCACAAAGGGAGGCTGTGAGCAGCTCTGTGTGAACCATCCTGGTAGCTTTAACTGCACCTGCAGAGAGGGGTATGAAGTACGCACTGATGACCTCACCAAGTGCCAGCGTGAGTCAAACATCAAACATCTAATATGTCGCTCAGGATGAGCAGACAAGTAGAAGCAAAAGGAACTGCTTTAATCTTGTTTTTTAAAAGGTAGTAAATTCTAAATTATGCTTAATAACTTATTTGCCTTTCCAGCTGTGTGTGACCCTCCCTGTCAGAACTATGGAGTGTGTGTGGCCCCAAACAGCTGTGACTGTCCTCCAGGTTACCCTGGACTAGGCTGCTCAGGTACACACTTTGACTGACGTACATTGATAACATATGTGACTGTACTATGTCAGTGTCACAGTTTTTTGCTGGTGCTGCATGAAATGGATGTTGATTGTGTATTTCAGCCATGTGCTCCCCACCCTGTGCTCATGGAGGTACATGCATGCGCTGGAACAAGTGTCTGTGTCCTCCTGGTTGGACCGGAGCAGGCTGCCACACAGGTACACCAGATGTTCAGATATAATGTGTCACTTTTCAGTATTAAAATGTCTAAAAACAACAAGACAAATGTTTGCTATTTTTTGAGTTGTGCACTTACATTATCCAAAATGTTTCCAGCAATATTCAAAGCCAAAGAAATCTGTAATTTGAATCAAGGACACAGTCTGTGTTACCCTGGGTATGGGGCAATGAATACTTGCCCCACTTCTGTACAAGCAAACACTGTAGAAACACTACCATTGCATTAAAAAAAACCACTATTGCATAAGCAGTTACAACATTGTCACTTTCTGTCTCTGTCTCAGCGGTGTGTGAGCTGCCATGTGCTAACGGTGGTCGCTGTGTGGGGCCCGATACCTGCCAGTGTCCGTCTGACTACACCGGCCCTCAGTGCCTCTTGCGTGAGTACCAAAACCACCAACACATCTGGCATGAGTTATACCCGGCATGCAGGTACCTCTGTGGGGTAGCTAGTCATTTTTACGTCCCTGCCTCCATGCTTGTTAGCGGCACTGCCTGGTAAAATATGAGTTGGAAAACAAAAAGGCAACATCTAAAAATTGTCTTAAAAGTTTTTCTAATTGTGTTTATGTTTATACCACAAAGTGTCATATCCTACATAGACCTACCTCTGTCTGTTTGTGTGTGTGTGTGTGTGTGTGTGTGTGTGTGTGTGTGTGTGTGTGTGTTCTGTAGCCCTGTGCACTCCCGCCTGCCAAAACGGGGGAAGATG
Organism: Epinephelus moara; assembly: GCF_006386435.1. Classification (NCBI taxonomy): domain Eukaryota; kingdom Metazoa; phylum Chordata; class Actinopteri; order Perciformes; family Serranidae; genus Epinephelus; species Epinephelus moara. The sequence goes on along the minus strand of NC_065515.1, from coordinate 15,204,675 downwards.
TGTGGATGTCAACAAATGTATATGCAGCGGTGGATGGCAAGGAGCTCGTTGCCAGATAGGTGAGATAACACTAACCTGAGTTGGGTCAATTTCCGGTTTGTCGTCCTGGTCTGGTGTACCAGCTTAAATTGGTTTGATTTTATGCAAATTGGCTGAGCCCGCATTTGTCATCATGACAGGTTCTGGCAAATTAAAAAGTATACCCTTCCTTAGCACCCTGTGCTGACGGTATCACATCCCTAAATATAACTTGTATTGCATTAGTAATATGCAGTATGACAATGTGTGTAACATTATGTTTATAAATGGACTAACAGAGACATGAGTGTCTGACAGGCTGTGAAACGACCATGGCAACATGAAGGAGATCAAATTTCAGTAGAGGTGGACATGAGGTAGAGCAGTTCACGTCATTATAATGGCAAAGGAATGGCTGATTCATGAAGTTCAAATGAGGAATTACTTATACAGTGCCTGGAAAAATGCATCTGTGCAGCAGTGATGACTTGTGTCTGTCTCAACCTTCCATCAGCAGAGTGATCACAGTAACAATGACAACACTTTCACAGTCAGCAGCTCATTTCATGTCCACTGGGTATCCACACCTTGCCGGGTCACAAATGGGTGTGTGTGTGACAACCGATCACATCTGTTAAAATAATGCATCATACCTAACAACAGGGTCAACCCCACTTCCTCCTCACTCACTTTGAGAACTTTCCTAAATCAGTCCTATGCTAGGACTAAGTTAGGAGCTCTCCGAAGAGAAATGGGCTTTTGATGAGCTTGTCCTGGGCTCTGGATAAGGTGACTGGAGGTGAATGGGTTGGAGGAGGGCATGACAATTCTGCCTAAAATGACAGCTGACAGGAGAGGACAGATTAAAAGGTTGGCAGCAGCAACATGAATGGCTGAAGACTGTGACTGTGACAAAGTTTAATGGCTAACTAGGACAGGGAACGTCCATAGTCAGCTGATTGGTGGAAGCGGTGGGAGTGGGATAGAGAGAGAACTGTGAATGGATCTAGCATAAAAAAGTCTTCCTCACTGAACTTATGCTGAGCTTCATAACATAAATGTAGGAACATAGCAAGTAGTCCATGCACTCAAAAAAAACAAAACTGTGTTTCAGTAAAAACCTATAAAGCAATATTACTATCAATAACATATCATTGTCAGAGTAAAAGTCAGGAGAAATGGCCCTGCTTGTGCTAATTTATGCAAAACTGAAAACATAAATGAATAAGAGTATATGAATTCTGATGGCTTTCACTTTGATGAGGTGCAGAATTTGCTCTCGGCTTCCAGCACCGTTTACATAGTGAGTTGAACTTGCTTCATCAGGCTGCAGGTGTAACCTCCCCAGAGGAAGCATTACAGTAACTGCTGATCTCCCATCAGCTGTTGAGTGCTTTAAACAAAATGGGATCTGGGTGGTTACCAGCTGTGGATGCAGCAGAGTTGTCGTGGTTTCTGGCTTCATCTTGTCTTTGCTGGTTTCTGTAGATTTTTTTGCTGATGATAACAACAGTGACACTTGCATGAACCTGAGTACTTGTGTATTTTTTTTGTTTTTGTTTATTGTTGTCTTGTTTCAGTTGCTGTATTTTTCTATGTTAATCATGGTTGTCTGCTGTCTGTAAGCCAAATTCCCCCTTGAGGAGATAAAAGCTTTTCTCTACTCTACTTGAGTTCAGAACATCAAATTGTGAGCTAAAAATCGCTTCATGGACCCGAAATGGAATGAAAAATACAAAATGTACCTGGCAAATCTGGGCCTTGGGACCCAAACAAAGAGTACCAACAAACACCACAGGGGAAAACAACATTGAGGAAGAAATAATATCTGTGTTACACAGTTTTTTGTCCTGATTTTTCCAAGTCTTTTGTCAAACACTGTATACTCTTATGTCTTAAGTCCTCTATAAAGTAAAGCTTAGATAAGTCATACAAGAGCAAATGTATAGGGAAAAGTTTTGACAATCAATTAATGATTGAAATGATTTTTTTTAAATGCTGCCACTCAAATGTGAAGATTTCCTGCTTTTTCTTATATGACAGTGAACTCAATATCTTTGGTTTATAATTGCGGTCTTGACAAAACAAGTCATCTTTGGATTTGAACTATTTTCTGACATTGTGATCGAGGGACATCTGAGCGGCAGCAGGATCAAGTATTGTCTTCCTGACCAAGCTTCAGTAGACAGATTAATTGATACTGAAAACAGTACACATGGCTTTATTTTCAACAGTCACAAGCCAGTAAGGGTGGGAGCTACTGCTGAAGGCTCTGCAGTTCTTTGGGCAGCCAGTCAGTGGAGCTGTGCGCAGATTTGAGAGCAAATATTTGTTGATCTTTTAAAAGTTTGCTGGATTAATGCCTCTGAAGTAAGGGTTCAACACCCCAGTTTTTCTAATCGTTCGATTGAAATTAATTTTTAACAGGTTCTGGGATAGAGAAAAGAGAATTCCTTTCCTTGTCAGGTGCATGCTACGCTAAAAACAAACACAGTTCGGTTCAGTCCAGCCTGTCTTAACCAATTTTTTTAGGTCACGGGATGTTTTAAAAAGGCAACTAGGTCACACTGGTGTTCCAACTCAAATAACACAACGTTTTTTCAACAACAACACCAAAAATAGATACCACAGATATCAATTTCCTCCATAATCTTTACTGTATGTTGGCTTGTTTTTTGTCTCCCTCAGAGCCGGTTCAGTGCCACAAACCTTGTAAGAACGGTGGCGTGTGTGTGGGCCTCAACAGGTGCCGCTGTGCCAAAGGATTTACTGGAGGCCTCTGTGAAACGGGTAAGTGTGTGTTTTTGTGTGTGTTTAAAAGACCTTTCATTGCCATCACTTTGCATTAAGACTCTTGCTGTGTGTCTGCAGCGGTGACCACCCCCTGTGTGCCGCCCTGCCAACACGGGGCCACCTGCAGTCCTCACAACACCTGTACCTGTCCAGAAGGCACTGCAGGCCTGCGCTGTGAGAGATTGTAAGTATGAACAACACTGACAACAAGAAAAGAGTCACAAATAGCATCTACATCCGTCTACTGGCCACAGTTTATCAACAGAGTACAACCGGTCAAGGACCTGTTCTGTAATCAGCAACTTCAGTTGTACTCTATATGTGATTAGGCAACTGCAACAACATCAATACAGCTCTGGCACACCTTACAGGAGCTGAAGGTTTGTGAACTGTCTGGTAAGATAAAGTTCAAATGGTCTCAATATTTGTGTTGCACTGCATTGTGTTAACCATAGCGGAACACATCAAGGCTTCCTATCTGAGAAAAGTTGCTGAAATACATGGGAGGATTTAGTGTTATCTAGCAGTGAGGATTGCAGAATGCAACCAGCTGAAGCTTCTCACCTGATAATGTGTGCTCACCTTTTTTTTTTATTCAGTTCAATTCAGTTCAATTCAATAAGCCTTAAAGGAGCAATAAGCAAAATTCATCATTTCTAGATTGAAGGAATTAAAAAATTGCTATGTGAAGAACTAGAGGTGTAATTTCATCTGGAGTATAGCATGACCTCACACA
>NC_065515.1:15195741-15200758 GCF_006386435.1 Epinephelus moara | reverse complement strand
ACACACACAGAGAGTGTGTGAGGTCATGCTATACTCCAGATGAAATTACACCTCTAGTTCTTCACATAGCAATTTTTTAATTCCTTCAATCTAGAAATGATGAATTTTGCTTATTGCTCCTTTAAGGCTTATTGAATTGAACTGAATTGAACTGAATAAAAAAAAAAGGTGAGCACACATTATCAGGTGAGAAGCTTCAGCTGGTTGCATTCTGCAATCCTCACTGCTAGATAACATTAAATCCTCCCATGTATTTCAGCAACTTTTCTCAGATAGGAAGCCTTGATGTGTTCCACTATGGTTAACACAATGCAGTGCAACACAAATATTGAGACCATTTGAACTTTATCTTACCAGACAGTTCACAAACCTTTAGCCCCTGTAAAGTGTGCTAACGTTCCAACTCTTCTCTGCGAGACCGTGAGCCCGCCAGGCAAAAAAGTGTAACTACTGTAAGTGAAGGAGTACATAAGAAAGCAGAGTGTGACCTGTGTTGAAATGAACTGTACATGTATGTTGTTGTGTTGGTTGTCTCATGCATTGACATCTTGTTGCATCTATGGCGCTGACACTATTTTCAGGACGTGCCCCGTGGTCACCACAGTGGTCAGTATGGCACGAGCTGTAAGAAAGGCATTTAAGGAGAGTTACGTTGACCGCTGTGGACCCCTGGGAATTCAGCTCTGCACAAAATACAGGTAACCTTTTTTTAAATTTTTTTATTTTTTTATTACATCCTCTAGATCTGGACTTCATGAAGTTCTTGTTATTTGTATGGTTTTGTCACTTTTCACATTTACTTAAAGGGGACCTATTATGCTTATTCATACTTGTATTTAGGGTTTCTACTAGAACATGTTTACATGCTTTAATGTTCAAAATACTATATTTTTCCTTACACTGTCCTTATACTGTGCTGGATCACCTATCTGAGAAGCTCCATTAGTACCTGTCTCTTTAAGGCCCCCTTTCCCAAAATGCCCAGCGTGTTCTGATTGGTCAGCGTTTCTGGGTCTTCTGTATCTTGGTGTCTCTGCACTGTCATTGCAGCCAAGGAGGTAAAAAAAAAATAGAAGTCATGGCGTCACTTCACTTCATATTATCGGGGTACAACTATGTCTGGCCTTCTCCTGCTGAAAGGCTCAATAGCTGGCACACTATTATAGAACATAAGGGATGATTGATTTGTTTCACTGAGGTGCAGTTGGTCTTGGGTCAGAATATTTTCTATGAAATCTAAAGATATGGGTGAGAATTACAATTCTGTAATTACTGAAAAAAGTCCATGATAAAATACCATAAACAAATGCACTCTAAATGCAAATGTTAAATTGTATATCCGCCGCCATCCATTTAACATACCCAAAAGTTTTGTCAGGCTGAGCACAGACAAGGCAAAAAAGAGCTTGCCTGATCTGGCAACGTCCCTTTATCTCTAGCGCCATCTGCTGTAACCCTCCAACTTACACTGAGCATGTGTCACACCCAATAGCTCCCATGGAGTCAAACAGTGTGTCCCAGCCTCCTTTGAATAGCCTTCATTGCAGCCAGGAAGTGACTGTAAGAGTATGACTCCATGACAAATGTGAGGCCCACCGCAATGCCTTTTTTAAAAATTGAATGCCACTAGTAAAAAAAAATGCTTGCTGCACCTTTGTATTGTTGCCAGACAACCACCCCATCATGCTATCCTTCCAGTGTAATCAATCTGTCATTGAAATAAGCCAGACGTCAGCTTGAAAGAGTAAAATACAGTTGGAAACAGAGTATTCAGAATAATCTGAAGCCTGAGGTTTTTGCTCACAGGGATAACTTGACAAACATTCAACTCATTATTTGAAACTTACGCCAAGTTTAATATGAGCATCCGACACTGTAACATCATGAATGAAAATAAGGAAAAGCATAATAGGCCCACTTTTAACACAGTTTAATTTTAATAATAACAAATGCTTTGTGTGTGTTTTCAGGATAAACCAGGCCCGTGTGTACCTGCAGGCCTACAGGGTGGGCTACAAAATCCAGTGTCCAGAGAAGAAGGGCAGATGAGTGATGTATACATAAATGCTCCTCGTCATGATAAATCCGTTTTATAAAAATTAAAATCATATGTTTACATTTCATGAGAAATATTCCTCAGTATATAACATGTGTGCAATGGTTTCATTGTTTGTCATGTTTGTAACTGGCAGCTGAAAGTTATTAAACGTTACCTTTTTTTTGTCTTTTACATAACTGTGTCAATATTGTAAACGTGTTTTACAGTCTGTAAAACCTCTGAATGAGGCGTCTCTAACAAAGCATCTGCAGTCATCTCACTGAGCATCACGCCATATCACTATCACCCACTTTTGTTGATTAGTTACAGTTTTAATTGACATACAACAGCAAAACTGCAGGGCGTGACTGTATATCATCTTCTTATTGCTGTGTAGCACTGATATCGGCCCTTTTACCAGGCACCAACTGGTCCATGACCTTGTTTTCACTCCTGTAAAATTTTAGTGTAGGTAAAAGGCCTCAATGTGACCGACTTTGATTCAGGAGCTTCAGATGTGGCTTAAAATGTTCTCCAGGGTTTTACTGATTTCTTAACTCACAGCCAAATGACTGTTAAAGTGAAAAACTGTGTTATTAAAAACGGATAGACATTATTTATGTATATGTCAATATGATCTATCAGCCCAACCCTCCAGGTATCTGTGACAATGCAGTAGGTCAGCTCTTTATTCTTATGCCTCCACACTGGGAACAGTTGGAGGCATCTCATGTCTTTGGGTTGTCCGTCCATACCAAGCGGCAACCTCCTTGGCAGAAAAATGAATTCAATGCAAAAGTGACAAAAACTACAGTTCATTGAATGACCACTTGATGCTGGCTCCAAAACAGAGTCAGTCCACCAGACCACCCTGTTAAATTCATACAGTAGATGGTAAAAATAATGGATGTAGCTACTATGACATTGGTTCTCCATTGGTTTCTGGACTCCCATTTTAAGCCTATAGTTCAGCAATGCCGTCGTCGCCATCTTTTTTTTTTTTTTTTGAGGCAGAAGTGACTATATTTGGGCAGGAAGCTGGAGCTCTGAAGGAGCGAGGGGTGGGTCTGACTGAGAAAGCGAGGACGCTATCAGCCGACAGCCTGTTACTCCAAGCAACCTGCCGTTTATCATGGCCATTCAAAGATCTGCAGTTTTTAGCACTTCTCCGTTAGCTTCATTTTTCAGCCTTGGAGGTTACCACTTGGTTAAAATGCCTGACTTTACAGCAGAAATAAACGTACCTATTTACATTTTATGATAGCCCAAAGTTCCGCATATATAAGAGTGGGACCGCTTAAGTGGCTGTCTTCCAAATATGGTCACTTCTGGCTCCAAAAGACCAAGATGGCCATGGCTAAGTTGCCGAACCTGAGGCTTCAAAATGGCCGCCCACAAACCAATTGGTGATGTCATGATAGCTACATCCATTATTTTTTACAGTCTGTGGTCCATATGTACATATGTTCCATTCTTGTCAACACGATATCTCAAGGACATTAAGGGATTTAGGGAATTAGGGGAATATTTAGGGAATTTCTGATGAAGTGATGAGATGTTTTATCCGAAAGGTCAGATTAACTTCACTGTGACATCTCAATGTTCTGCAAAAACACTTTTCTGGCCATTATTATCAAACCTCATAACCCAGGAACAGAAGGGGAGACATTTGGTCAGATACTGCATTAGTGACACTTACATTGGGTGTCAACCTTGAAGCTGTGCTGAATGTATCGACCTTCTGTGCTGCAAGGTTGAAGGTGTGTGAAACATTCTTTTTTTTTTTTTTTGAATTTGCAGCCATTTTGCAGCAACATCCATATTAACATCGTCAGCTGTCATGGCTATATATGAGTCTGGACAGACATGAAGACTGCAACTTGGCTTGTTTGCTGAAGCATACAACCACGTGTCAGTAATTCTAGTTTCTTATTACTTTACAGCTTCCATTTAGCTCACTGTTTAACCTGCTTAGCACCTAATGGCAGAAAGTTATCGTTAACAACTAGCTTGTAAAGACCGTCACACATTTAGCAAGCCAGATGGTTTATTAGGAGTTGTTGGAGAACAAAACAGCCGTAAGGGGAGAGTGTATATTGGACTGAAAATTGTCAGTATTCAGAATCACAACTCTAGATGAATTGCTCCACATTTGCTGGACACTTACACTATTGATAGGCAACATGAACTAAAACATGAACCACAACAACATTGAGGTGATACTGTGTCAAGGTTGTTGTCAACTTCTTTTGCCCCAGAAGGGCTAGAAATATTTCAAAATTAATATTTTGAAATATATATTTGGAAAATGAGTGAAAGTTTAAAGGGGTGATCACTATACACATAAAGTAGATTTTGTAGGGGTTGGAGGAAAGGGTGATGATAACACAGGGAAGGTGAAGGTGTGGATTTTAGTCTACTTCACAATACCACTTCACAGTATTACTGTTTCATGTGTATTAAGTTGTATCTAACCAAATAACTTTGATGAAGTGACCTTTTCATGAGTCAGATCTTTTCCTCACACGCAACACCCTCACTACACTACCGATTGCTGACATAATACATTATAGTTTTGCTAAGGTTGAGTTATCCTGAATACATTTCTGGTTTATCTATATGTTTGCTGAGCGGAGCTCCCTTCTTTATTTTGCTCTTGAATGAACTGGGCATTACAAAGATAATATAAAATAAAAGGTGTGTTCTGTATATTGACCTCAATGTCCTCCTGACATGTACTAGAAGTAAAAAGTGGAACATAATATACAGTGGTGTGAAAAAGTGTTTGCCCCCTTCCTGATTTCTTACTTTTTTGCATGTTTTCCACACTTAAATGTTTCAGATCATCAAACAAATTTAAACATTAGTCAAAGATAACACAAGTAAACACAAAATGCAGTTTTTAAATGAAGGGTTTTATTAATGAGGAAGAAAAAAATCCAAAGCTACATGGCCCTGTGTGAAAAAGTGTTTGCCCCC
>NC_065515.1:15179935-15194945 GCF_006386435.1 Epinephelus moara | reverse complement strand
TTGATTGCAGTAGTTGCTGCTAAGGGTGGCCCAACCAGTTATTAGGTTTAGGGGGCAAACACTTTTTCACACAGGGCCATGTAGCTTTGGATTTTTTTCTTCCTCATTAATAAAACCCTTCATTTAAAAACTGCATTTTGTGTTTACTTGTGTTATCTTTGACTAATGTTTAAATTTGTTTGATGATCTGAAACATTTAAGTGCGAAAACATGCAAAAAAGTAAGAAATCAGGAAGGGGGCAAACACTTTTTCACACCACTGTACATTTCCAAGGCGCACCATACATTTTACACTTCAATGAAAGTAAGCAACAGAAGCATTTGGATAATGTCCGTGCATATTAAATTCCACTTAGTGTTCTGAAATTGTGATTTTGACAGTTAATGACAACATTTCTGCATTTAAGGTGGTATTTTGTCATTTCAAATCTGTCCACTGTCGTGCTATGAGAATTTGTTATGGCAAAGAGTAGGCAAAGTGTCTCATGTCACATTTAACTAACAACATTTAAAATGTTAAACCAGAGGTTTCACAATCATGGCTTGGAACCCACTAATTAAAAAAAAACACAATCAAACAAAACAAAAGTACATCACAGTTTTACTGCATGAAAGAAATATATGCAGTATATATACAGTGGACCTAATAACATGTCATCTAAATATTCATTAAACTCTGTCACACATAATCATGATCACAATCATAATCATGATCATATTCATATTCATAATCATAATCATTATCATATTCATAATCATAATCATATTCATTGTAGGTATATAGATAGGTATATGTTTTTCATCAGAGCTACTCTAAGCGTGAGTTTATGCAGATTTCATATTGACGTGGTGGCAGAGTGATGCCAAAGTAAAAGTCCATTGGAGGCTTCACCCCATCAGGCATGGAGAAGGTGAAGTGCTGCATGAAGGAGGTGAAGAAGAGGAAAAGCTCCATCTTTGCCAGGCTCTCCCCGGCACACTGCCGCTTACCTGAGACAGGAAAACAAATTAAAACAAACTGAACATTTCTCTGACACACAGTTTGGCCCAGGGGTCAAAATAGCTCAGTGCAAGAGCAGTAGTCATTCTTGTGGGGTCTTTAAAGAAAATAGGGTAACACTTCATAAGACAGCCCGCGTTTTAGAGTGTACCTCTCGCCCACTTTCCCGAAAGTTAGCGCATGACTCCCGGGAAAGTATGTCCTAAGTGACCGCGAGTTATACTCTAACTCCCAGGAAAGTATGTGGTAAGTGACTGGGAGGAGTTATAACCTAACTTCCGGGAAAGTATATGCCAAGTGACCGTGTCGTTATACTCTAACTCCTGGGAAAGTATGTGGTAAGTGACCGGGAGGAATTATACTCTAACTCCTGGGAAAGTACATGTAAGTTCCAGGGAGTTATACGCTAACTCCCGGGAAAGTGGGTGAGAGGTACACTCTAAAACGCGGGCTGTCTTATGAAGTGTTACCGAAAATAGAACTGTTAACTGTTCTGGCAGCTGTTAGAAATTTTGTCCTGATTTCAGGTCTTGACAAAAGCTTCAAGGTTCACTTAAATCGTTAGTCAAACTCATAGACTGTATAGGATAATGGACATAGCTGCTGTTACTTGTCCCATTGGTTTGTAGACTCCTGTTTTAAAGCCTTAAGTTTGGCGTTTTGGCTGTCGTGATTTGTTATTTGGCCAGAAATGACCATATTTGACGAGAGGCTGGAACTGTTGAGGAAGGGGTAGATCTGACTCAAACACTGTAGGTGTGCCTCGCAGACAGGCTGTCACTTAAGTTGCCCCACACTTTACCATTAGAAAAAGAAAACGGGTGTAAATGGTATTTAAAACTTCACCCCCTCATACAGTTGTGATGAATGTAGAAATTAGCGATATAGACCAAAACCAGTTCATGTATCAGGCTGTGAACATTTTTATTTCTACTGTACAGTCGGGTATTTTAACCAGGTGGTAACCTCCAAGGCTGAAAAATGAAGCCAACATAGAAGTGGCAAAAACTGCAGTCCTTTGAATGGCCATAATTACCGACGGGTTGCTTGGAGTGACAGGCTGTCTGCTGATAGTGTCCTCGCTTTCTCAGTCAGATCCACTCCTCCAGCTTCCCGCACAAATATGGTCACTTCTGGCTCCAAAAAACCTAAGATGGCGATAGCCGCAATACCGAACTCTCCAGTCCAGAAACCAATGGATGATGTCATGGTAGCTACATCCATTATTTTTACCGTCTATGATTTTAACATGGGTGTCTATGGGGATTGATTTGCTTTTGGAGCCAGCCTCAAGTGGACAGTCAAGGAACTGCAGTTTTTTGCACTTGAGTTCAGACATTGCCATTTTTAGGCTTTGTTGGAGCCCACCAGTAGAGCAAAAGTAATGGTAAACGTAACAACAGCTTAACATGTCAGAAACCTTCCATTAGAAATGCTGAAACTTTCATTCAAATATTGCTGGGATCTGCAATCATTATGTGAAGAGAGATTGTGTCGCTTCTTACCAGCAGAGAAAGGGATGAAAGCAGCTGGTTTCACAAACTTGCCCTCCTCAGTCAGAAAGTGTCCTGGGTTGAAGGTGTTGGGCGTCTTCCACTCTTTCTTGTCGAACAGCACCGAGGTCAGATTGGGGATTATTGTGACTCCCTGGTGTTTGGAATGATAATGAAAATTCATAAATGTGAAAACATGATAGTGTACTGTATGTGACATTAGACTTGCATAGGAGAACTGACCTTTGGGATTGTGTAGCCATCAAGCTGCATCTCCTTGTTGGTAAAATGAGGAAAGCTTAGAGGAACTATGTTGCTCATCCTCTGGATCTCATGGATGACAGCATCAGTGTAGGGCAGGTGTTGACGATCTTCCATGGTGGGCTCTCTGGACTGTCCAATCACTTCATCTATCTCAGCCTGGACCTTTGCTGTGCAACAGAAGGAGAACAGACAGCAGTTGACACAGTATTTTATCAACAGGCTGCAAAAGTACATCGTAAAGACTCCTGGACAGATGACGCACAGAGCAGCACTGCCACATGAATAGACAGATTTGCATTGATTTGCAACCTTGAACCAGTCATAAGAGGGTTCATAGTGCTGGCCTGCCCCCATCATATGGTAACACTGTCGTCCTCACTGTTGTTAATCATTTCTCCATGTGTGCATGGTCTTCCCAGAGACATTGTCTTTGACTGGAGACCCCAGTTCATCTCTCCTTTCTGGACTGAGTTATGCAGCCTCCTGGGAGCCACCTTCAGCCTATCCTTTGGCTTTCACCCCCAATCCAGATGATCAGGAGATGAAGAAGCCTGTGTTGCATCTTCTCTCAATTATTCTACTTGATCTAGACAGCTCCTCTGGATAGTGCATGCCCACAACACCCATCCCAGTCCTGCCACCAGCGTCTTCCCCTACCAGTGTTCCTGTGGTTACCAACCTCCCCTCTTCCCATAGGAGGAACAAGGAGCCAATGTTTCATTAGTTCAGGTCTTCATTCATCTCTGTTGACGCACCTGGATACAGTCTTGATCCACTTTTATTCTATCAGAGGACTGCTTACCACTGCTGCATCCCTGAGCCCTCATCATGGTCATCAACCCTGCAGCAATCTTCACCTTGCCCAGGTCATGCACATCCACCCCTCCTTCCACATCTCCCACCTGAAGCCGGTGAAGGAGAATCCAGTCTGCTAACTCTCCTCCAGATTGTCTGGTTTGCATCCACTCTAGCTTTCCAGCATCATAGGTTGATGATTCTTTGTCTGCTTCCCTGTCTGGTCCGGCTTGCCTTCACTTGCTGATCTCTTGGTTTTGACCCTGTCCTGCTTTTGGAATAAAGCCAACACAAACTTTAACTCAACTCCAACTGTCTCTATGTTGGGTTTTTGGGTTAAAGTCTGTTGTATGCTACCAGCATTACCAGAGAACTAAAAAAGTTGGCATTTATTTTTTACGACCTCAGAATTACCACCAATACATTTTATTTGCGTCACACATTACTGAGTAAGAACAAAGAGCTTCACTGGCCTGATAAGTGATCTTACCCTGGATCTCAGGGTACTTTGCCATGTAGAGGAAACCCCAGCGCAGGGTGCTTGATGTGGTCTCAGAGCCAGCCGAAAACAGATCCAAGACACACATGACCAGGTTTTCCCCATCAAAACCCTCATCCTCAGCATGCCCCTTATTCTGAGAATATATACAAACAGAAGTATTAAAAACACGCTGCAAAATAATTTAGATCAACTAAATGTCAGCACTATTACAGCCACAGCCAAGGTTATAATCATTTAAAATTGTAACTTAAGTAAGTAGAGTAAAACACTATTAATCACTTTATTTGTTAGATTAAAATAGGTGTTTGCTGTTGGAGACAAGGCCTTAAAAGATAGTGCTATAAGGCAAAGGCTGTGACAAAAGTGCACATCAGGTCAGCAGTTATGATGTTCACAGCAGCTGAGCACTGAGTATCTTTATGAACACAGTGTAAGATAAACAAAGCAACATCTCAGTCACCATCTCAATCTCATTCAGGTAGCAGTCGATGTAGTCTCTTTGGTCCGAGGGATCCCAGTTCTGTCTGTGCTGCTTAATCTCCAGTCTTATGAAGTCCTTTACATCCTTCCACATGTGCTGGACCGTCTGATGTGGCCCTGGCAAATATCTCATCACAAAAGGGAATGCGTTGTAAAACTGCAGAGTAGAGCAGATCAGAACAGTAACATATTGGTAGGCATTTCACCAAACATTTTTCTATTTGTGATAATCAAAACAAAATATTGAAGTCTCATTTACACATTGGCTCTTGTGCAGTTTACACATTATGCAACTTGAGCTGTGTCTGTACTAAGTATTATATACCTGTGCTTAAACACACCCAGTAACATGACTAATAAACTGATTCACAATGTGAAATATATTGCGCAACAATTTTACACAGCATCAAGAGTTCATCAGTAGCTTTGAAATGCCGTACCTGTGCCCAGATGGAGCCTTGAATGCGGAGACCTTTTCCAAACAGCGTCATTATTTTTGTGAAGTCCTCATTATGGTACTCAAAGCGATGACCAAAAACCAGGGAGCAGATGATGTTGCCGACAGCTTTGTTGGTGGTGAGGTGAGGATCGAATGATTTACCTTAAGAGTTAAACAGAAAATTAAATGTAAATTTCACACTTGTCATTGTGTATCGTTTTAAATGTTTCACTGTGCATTAAATATTAACCTTTGTAGCTACTGAAGTCTTTTGCACAATGTGTAAATTCTTGTAAGATGACTTGTTCAGCTCCCTTCTTGCCAAGTCCAAAATTTCTGAGGGTTGAAAGAGCAAAACGCCTCTGCTGCTTCCAAGGGTTCCCACTGCTAAGACTTAACCCTGATAGGAAATACATCAAAAGCAGATACAAATTAAGTAAATTGAAACCAGAAAAATGAAGGACTCCCATGCTATACAGAACTCTTTTTGGTTTAATTTAGCTTCTGATACATTTAATTATTTTTGTAACTGCTAAAAAACTGCTATATAGAAAACAGATTTGTTTCTATGTGTGAAGTACACTGTCAGGAAAGTTATCAACACTTCTCTAATTGATTCTATAACAATTACACAGGAGGAGATGCAGATCAAAACAAGCACACAGAAGAGTCATGAAGGTTTGCGAAAACTGAGATTGTCAGTAGCAAAAGCACCATCCTGTCTTTGTTAATTCAAATAACTTGCACATATGTTCACCAATAAGTTCTTTTGTTTATTCAAAACAATGTGACATAGCGTCTGTACCTTAAAAATACAACACAATCACGAAAAGGGCAAAGCATAATCTTTAAGCTTATTAAACTTTAACAATGATTGGAGGAAAAAAAGTAAGTGTTTCATGTCTTCACACCTCGTCCATTGGTTAGGCTAAGGAGCAGTGGAAGGGGTGGACGGTCCACCAGGCTGTCTTTCTGATGTACCAGAGCTTCTTTCACAGCCCCAAACCCGTTTATCACCACCAACCACACCTGGCCCATTCGCATGCTGTACACATCTCCATATTTCTTTGCCAACTGCGAGCGGTTTGAGAGAGGAGGAAGAGCGTGATGCTTCATATAACAGATAGCAGTCCTATAAGCTGACATATTGCTTTTTAAAAGATACATTTTTTTTTTTACATCTGTTGATCTACCTGTGTCATACTCTCATGGCCCCTTTGGTAATCCAGATTGAATATGTTGCCCAAAATAGGAATTGCCGGAGGTCCTGGAGGGAAGCTGTGCGGTTGACGGTTCTTAATGTAATCTGTGGTGAGGATGAAAATTACAATGAAGAGCAGCAGACTTTTGACATCCCATTCAACACAGGATGCAATGACTGAGAACAAGAGTGAATCCATTCTGCAAACAAGGGTTGAAGCCTGTCCAACTGAAGTCTGCTCGCTTCTCCTGCGAGATAAAAGGTTGGTGTTGTTTTGCCAGGAGCCAATAATATCACCCATTGCTCTCCTGTTTGGGAGAAGCTTGATGTTATTGGTCCTGGCAACACAGCAAAGGCCTACTGTTGCCCCTGTACTTTGACATCTTCATACCTGGAAAAGGGGTATCAAACACTAAGTCAGTGATCTTATTAATTAATTAATTTTTTGATTAATTTTTTGCAGTGGGGATTAGAATTTGTCGTATGGTGTGAGTAAGACAAAGTGCAATCTTTTCAGATGTAAGACAATTAGACAGGCAAATTTAAACAATCTGACACCAAAACTTGATGTTTATTGTGTTTTTATTTTTCACACATCCCAAACAACTAGCTAAGGTATGCCAACAGCTACTGGAAGTCTTCTTACTCACAGCCTGTTATGATAATGAAGTTGTTGTTTCTGATTCTAATCACATTAGTGTAGATTTTGTGTATGTCTGTATCTGTGTATGTGTGTGTGCAGGGGCAACACGTGCACGAGTCTCTGCCAATAAAAACATGAAAATGGGGGTGAGTGGGCATCACGTGCATTATTTCCTGCCAATGAAAACATGAAAATATTGGACTTTTATTTTATTTTGACAAACTGCTAAAACGACACCTCTGTGGTTATAATATGCCATAAAAGTAAAAGAATAAGAAGCAACTATGCACAGCAGGGCCATAAATGCAGAAAAGACACAATGTGGTGCATAAACATTCACCAGAATGCAGGAAATGAAGTGTTTGACGCCCGAGCATCTTAGGGGGAGGACCCCCAAACGTCTCTCTAATGTTGAAACAAAACCCATATTTTATCTTTGGTAATATCATCTCAATCCATGGAAATGGCATTTCAGACTTTATAATTCATTTTAACTACAACTCATTTAGGCTCATATAAAGGCATTATATAAGCCACCAAAGATCCTCTCTCTGGCAAGGGTCAGATCAGAGCTCGGTGCAGGCCACTCGACTTCTTTAACATCAGACTGAGGGGAAAACTTTTATCATGGAACTTGTTGTGATGTTAAACAGGAAAGCATCTCCCCTGAAACTGCTGGAAGCAAACGCTGCACATGCTGTAGCATTTAGATTCTGTGCATGTGTTTATTTCTTCCAATCAATCAATACAAGTGATGTAATACAAAGAAAAGTGAGAAATGTTTTAACTGAGAAGCTGGGACTGAGGAATGTGTAGTATAGTTATTTATTTATTTGCTTACAGTTTTTCGTCCACCTTCTGAATGTCATTCAGGCAACAGTCGATGAAGTTTCTGTGTCCATTTTTCACCATGATCAGCACAGGAATTGTGTTGCACAGCTGTCATATCAGTGACAGTGAGGTAACTATAAGACTACAGCACATTTATTTCAAAGAGCAAATAGCATGAACTTAATTTGGGGCATCAAAACATCAATGAATACTGCAGAATTTCCATAGAAAAAATTCTGAGAATTAAGCTTTAATTAATAGTTTTGAAATGCAGTAGCTTTGCCCACCAGGCCCCACATTTCACAGTGGTAGAAGGGCCCACAGTGGGCTGGTCAAACTGTGGACACACAGTAGGTCTACTGTGTGCACAGCGGGCACACTGCGCCATGTCCCTGTGGGCATGCACTGCAAAGTTCACCAAATACAGCAACCATTATGTACCTACAGTGTAGACTTGCCAAAAATGGACCCACTACAGTACTGTTAATGCATCAATGAAACATCTGCACCAGCATGATCTTGAACACTTGCTTGTCTGGTTCAGAAGCCATGAATGTCACGGGGAGGAAGGAACACCCGTCCCTCCAGACACTATGAGCGGTCTGTTCTCAGATAAGCATAGAGAATACTGTCTGACTCTTCCCACATTCTCCACACTAAGTACAAGCTTTTACCCACAGGCAGACAATACAGGACACCCAAATTTAAACTGAATCATTTAAAAAAGGGTTTAAATAATGTTACGTAACACTCTAGGGGCTTTGTTGTGCTTTGCTTATGTTGCCCCGTTGTGTGCTGGTGTTATGTGCAATACATGAATGGCTGATATGCAATACTGTTATGGGTAGTATGTGTTTTTATGTTTTTATGGTGTATGCTTTTTATTTCTTCTGGACTATTATTGTGAGGCAGCAGTACTTATGCAGCTCCAGAGTCCACAACAAGTTTCCCTACAGGGACAATAAAGTATATCGTAGCATATCGTATCATAGTGGGTGTCCTGACCCCCACTAGGGGCTCTAAAAAGCTACCTGGGGGTCGTGAGGCTTTATTAATTTTAGGGGTGTAAGAAAAATTAAAATACATATCTATATACTGTATATATATAGTGGGCCTATACTGTAGCATTTAATATATTTCTGTTAAGAAAGCTAAATAAAATCATTTTTACAATTAAGGCCTTCATTCAAGATATAAACATTTAAAAGATCTCTGCAGGATTATTAAAAAAACATAATATATACAGGGAATTGTATAAAATGTTCCTAAACATGTTGGGAAACTTCACCTCAGATGCAATATGTAGAAATAAACTGAGCCAAACCACTTGTTTACATAACTTCCTGCAGGTATTGCATTCACTAATTGGGTCATTTGTACAGTCCATCAGTTGCTCTGTATTGTTATTGTTATGTATTAAACAGAATATGAAATATCCATAAAATATGTCACTTACTCAGGGGTCGCCAGTTTAATTAACAATTGAGAAGGGGTCTCAAAAAAGTTTGGGAACCACTGAACTGAACATTATAAAATCTCTTAAGAACTCCTCACATCTCCCATCTGTAATCAAACAAGTCTGATCATACTACTGACAGATTATCCAGTGCTGAAGCTTTTAATCTCCATTTCTTCTTCTCTGGTATTTTATTTGACATGCCTGCAGATAGAACTGTAGAAAATTACCATGTGTCCAGCAGAGGGCAACCAACTCTTAAGCACAGGAAATGTGTTGTACAGCTGTTAATATCAATGAGAAGACTGTGTAAAGGGCCTCCTCTGGTGTTGACTTCATGGACAATTCTACCCTACTGTCTCTCTACACACCTGAACTATGCCTGTTTTCACACTGACTTTGGGGCCATCAGCATCACCATTGTGGTGTTTCAATTTCCTAGTCATTGGTCAGACCAAATAAGAGATTTACTGGGAGAAAGAAGGAGAAGAAAGTTCTCAAAAGTAAAAGACATTTATCTATGTATGTATTTTTTCTGAACAACCTTGCTGCATAGTTTCCAGGGTTGTTCAAGTATTCAGTTTGCAGTGAAAATCGATTTTTAGATTATTAGATCCGACTTTTGATCTCAAACTTAGCAGCGTAAACTGCTGAAAATAATGAAATCTTTTTACACTACGAGTCACATTCACCCATTCATTCATACACTGGTGGCCGAGGCGAGGTGCCACCTGCTACTCAGTTTTTAAACACACTCTCACACCAATGTAACAGTTATTGTGAGCAATTTCGGGGCTCAGCATCTTGCTCAAGGATACTTTGACATGTAGGCTAGAGGAGCTCAGGATCGAGCTGCCAATCTTCCGATTGGTGGACAACCTGCTCTTCCACTGAGCCACAGTCACCCCTGTATATAAGTATATAAAGATACTCCAATACAAGTTGACGTTAAACATTGAAAATGTAATTTATGTATAGTATAGTAACAGTACTCAAAAATGCCCCGTGAGTGTTAGACTGGTGAATATTGTATTGTAGTATGATTATTATTGTTGTATTGATCAGCAAATATCATTTTACAATTGTAGTGGGTCAAGGCAGAGCAAATCTTAACAATCTCAAATGCTGTTGGGTAGTTATATAAAAATGGTTAAGATATAAGCCTATGGAATATAAAGCGGTTTAGATTAAATCAATAGCTACCAATGTTTTGGGCGTTTGGCCACTTGCAAAAAGCAGTGTCTAGTTGAGACACCATTTCAGATGTCAATGAGTTGTTAGCAGTTCCAACAAAGAGAAATTTAACTTCTCAGATGCCCAGAATATGTATGAGACTATACA
The DNA here is from genome assembly GCF_006386435.1 of Epinephelus moara. Classification (NCBI taxonomy): domain Eukaryota; kingdom Metazoa; phylum Chordata; class Actinopteri; order Perciformes; family Serranidae; genus Epinephelus; species Epinephelus moara. Next base: position 15,184,500 of record NC_065515.1, on the reverse strand, counting down.
TTGTTTGTTAGCTACTTTTAGCGTGAAGTTACACAGATTTCATATGGACGTGGTGCCACAGTGATGCCAAAGCAATAGTCCATCACAGGCTTCACCCCAGCAGGCATGGAGAAGGTGAAGTGCTGCATGAAGGAGGTGAAGAAGAGGAAAAGCTCCATCCTGGCCAGGTTCTCTCCGAGACACACCCGCTTACCTGAGACAGAAAAACAAACAGAAACAAAGTGAAAATGAGACAACAGTGGTCGTCATTCTCATACTGTTAGGCTTTTATGAGACGTGGAACTGCTAACTGTTCTGTTAACAATCATATATTTTGTAAATGTTAGGTCCAGACAAAAGGTCAGGGGTTCACCAAAGTCATTGGTCAGACATTGGTTCCTCTAGGCCAATCCAACAGCATTATGTGAGAAAACACCAGAGTCACAGTGAATGCTGGGACAGGCTCCGGTATAAACAGGTGAAGATACAAAAAAAAACAAAAAACAAGACATTGCGTTGCTCCTCACCAGCAGAGAAAGGGATGAAAGCAGCTGGCTTCACAAACTTGCCCTCCTCGTTCAGAAAGTGTCCTGGGTTGAAGGTGTTGGGCGTCTTCCACTCTTTCTTGTCGAACAGCACCGAGGTCAGATTGAGGATTACTGTAATGCCCTGGTGGTTGGAATCATAATCACAATTTACAAAGATGTAATGTGGTAATAGATGTGACATAGACCTTACATAGTACAACCGACCTTTGGGATTGTGTAGCCTCCCAGCTGGATGTCCTTGGTAGTAACATGAGGCAGGCTGAGAGGAACTATGTTGCCCATCCTCTGGATCTCATGAATGACAGCATCAGTGTAGGGCAGGTTTACACGATCTTCCATGGACGGCTGTCTGGACTGTCCAATCACTCTGTCTATCTCAGCCTGGACCTTTGCTGTGCAACAGGAGAGGAACAGAGACAGAGGTTGAAACTGTAGTTCATTAACAGGCTGCAGAAGACTCATGGAGAGATGAAGCACAATGCAGCACTGCCACATTAGTAAACAGACTAGTATTAGTTTGCTCTGTTGGTTGGTTAGCTGTGTAAAGGTGTGTGTCTGTGTCTGTGCCAATGGGCTAAAAGAGGGCGTGACAATTGAGGTTGCAGGCATGTACATGCATGTACAGATACTGCATATTGCACTCATTACTGGTGTATGCTTGCTGCACAGAAGCAGTCATAAATGTTAACAGCACTGGTGATTACGCTTCATCTGAACAATATTTGGAGTAAAAGTCTTAATGTGATGTATCTCATTTTTACAATTTAAAATGATCATCGATAAACTTGTTCTATCTCACGAAGGTTCCACCCTCTGTGGGCTCCACGAGTAACACTCAGTCACGAGCTAGCATTCCTGGTCAGGATCAGTGTGGCTGAGTTGATCTACAGTTATATGTTGCAACAGGTTGCCCACCCACTATTTGACTAGAGTCCAGTGGAGGGCAGAGACTGTGTGAGATACAATGAAGGTTAAGATATTTTATCGCTAGTTCATTAATACAGACGCAGAGCCCTCTAACTAGGGGCCCTGTTGCTTTGGTGCTGCTTGATTAAGAGGGTGTCGAATAAGTCATGGTGTGATATGCCTCCTTATACTGTGGGCACCTATTCAGGTAGGCATGTCTTGATTGGCCGGGAACATTTATGTACATTTCATAGGGTGACTGCATGCGCTTGATTGGAGGAGTGCATTACACATAGAGTCCAGTAGAGGGCTCCACCTGTGCTATTATAACTAGGGTTACAATACTGTATCCCTTTGTTCTGGTGTCACCCACTTGCACATTATTGAATAAGAGCAAAGAGATTCTTTGGCTTGGTCAGTGATCTTACTCTGGATCTCAGGGTACTTTGCCATGTAGAGGAAAGCCCAGCGCAGAGTGGTGGATGTGGTCTCAGAGCCAGCCACAAACAGATCCAAGACACAAGTAATCAGGTTTTCCTCATCAAAAGTGCTGTCAGCCTGCCCCTTATTCTGAGAATATTACCAAATACATGTGTCAAAAACATGCTGCAAAATCATTTTAAACAGCTACAGTATATCAGCACTTTTACAGCTGAGACCATTTATGATGGTAACTTCAGTAAGTAAATCAAAAAAGCTTTTAATTTGTGCTGGTCCTGTACCTTGAAAGAATATTAAAAGCCTTTGCTTTGTTAAAGATTAAAATTGATAAGGCTTAAAAAGATAGTGCTGTAAGGCAGAGGCTATGGCACTAAGTGCACATAAGGTCGTTGCACTTTTCAAAATAGACCAGCCAGAAATGGTGCCAGTGAAAAGTCCCGCTGATAGTTCTGATGAATTTGCAAAACAAGCAGATATGATGTTTACAGGAAGTGAACTCTAAGCGTCTTCATGAGCACTACAGTATAAGAAATACAAAGTTACATCTAGTGTCAATCACCATCTCAATCTCATTCAGGTAGCAGTCGATGAAGTCTCTTTGGTCTGAGGGATCCCACTTCTGTCTGTGCTGCTTCATCTGTGCTCTTACGAAGTCCTTTAAATTGTTCCAGATGTGCTGGACTGTCTGATGTGGCCCTGGCAAACGTCTCATCAGTCGAGGGAATGAGTTGTAAAGCTTCAGAGGAGAGCAGAATGGAACAATAACATAATGATAAAGCCTCTCAGTGAAAGGTTTTCTACTACAATCACTACCAAATACCGAAATTCCATTGACAAAGATCTGCATCTTACACAATTTCAATTTGTGCTTTGTGTATGTGTGTAAATTTTACACCCAGATAGAGCTACTAAATAACTCGTGAATTGGAATGTATTGCAAAACAGTAGTGCAGCATTTAGACTTCATCAATGACTTAAAAATGCCGTACCTGTGCCCAGATGGAGGCGTGAATCATGACACATCTGTCAAACCACTTCATCAGTTTCATGAACTTCTCGTCATTGTACTCAAAGCGATGACCAAAAACCAGGGAGCAGATGATGTTGGAGACAGCGTTGTCGATGGAGAATTGAGGATTGAATGGTTTACCTCCACAATTAAACAGAAAATTAGATGTAAATTGGGTATTTCTGTTTGTGTATCATTCTTAATGATGTGCCGTGCTTTTACGAATTACCTTTATAGCTGATGAGGTCTTTTGCACAATGTGTAAATTCATCCAAGATGACAGGCTCAAGAGACTTCTTGCCAAATCCAAAATATTTTAGGGTTGAAAGTGTAAATCGCCTCTGCTGCTTCCATCTGTTGCCACTACTGAACATTACACCTGATGGGAAATACATCAAGAGTAGATGAAAATGAAATGTGACAAAATCAGGAAAACAAAGGAGTTTTTTTTTTACACATTACAGATTACAGTCTATTCTAAAAAATGCTTAGCTTTCAACATATTTTTTTATCATTTCAAGACAAGAGACAAGGCTTTTCTTTTTTAAGAATGGTCAAAACATTTGGGAGACAGTGTTTATTTTTGCAACAGCTAAAAAAACTGCTACCTGTGAAAATGTATTTGTTATGTGTTAAGTACACCAACAGGAAAGCAGATAGAACTTCTCAAAGTGCAGGTAAATTATTAATTTGAACAAGTTAATGCAGGATATAATGTTTTACAAGACATACAGGAAGAAATTCAGGGGACAAGGTAGGCATTTTCAGCAATACACCAGACCGGCACATTTGGGTAGGCTACATCATGGTCACACCTATTTTTACGAGATGGGCTAGAAAACCAAGATCCTTTTCAAGCAATTTCAGGTGTGTTTGGACTACAGTTTTGACAATTTTGTACGCATTAATTTAGTATTAAACAATCCTATTTTAAATAAATGTCTAATAATCACTTTGCAGCCTTGCATGAACCTAAGCATTCCCAGTAACTTGGTGAATTAAAGTTTATCAGTCAGCCGTTAAATCAGCCTTCCCCCGTCCAAGTGGATCAATGACCAAACATAGTGGCCAGATATTACTTTGGCTAAGTGTTTTCTATAAACAACAATGCTGTTAATTATGGAAGGCCTTTTGTGCAAATGTTAACACTTTTAATGTTATGTAGAAACTAGTCCATACCCACTGAGTGTACAGTTGCCCACATACAGTTTCACATGGTGTGTGTTTGGGATACAGGTCATAGAAAATTGCAGATTAAATAGTCAACTGAACCCATTAAGAAGAGCAATGTATTCAGACAGAGTTTTTGTGAATTTGATTGCAGCCACAGCGATCGGCCGCATTTTAGCCATTTCTCTGTTGTTATAGCGCCACCCAGTTGCCAATTAGAGTTAAATTTCTCCAGTCACTTTGAGGCGTCCTGTTCTACATACCTACCAAGTTTAGTAAAAATCAATATGGCGGTTAGGCCTAGATAAGAAATTAGCTCTCTAGCGCCCCCATTTTGTTTGATCAGGTCAATAATGGAGGGGTCCCCTCAGATTATGTGTGGTCATATGCCTACAAAGTTGCGTGGTGATCGGTGAAACCGTTGAGATGTTACACACCTTTATGTGATGAGCCACGCCCTCCGCGATATTCATTGCCTTATAGAAGCTCAGTTTTAGATATTGGTCCCTAAT
>NC_065515.1:15137489-15179840 GCF_006386435.1 Epinephelus moara | reverse complement strand
GCTTCATTCGCATCCTCCCATGACCCTCTACCACTGTGCCAAATTTCACATGGACTGACCAAGTCAGTGAGGAGAAAAACATGGAACAGACACACATACACACCCACAGACAGAGTTTTCGTCATTATATAGTAAGATAAGAGGAACAATTGGTTCCTCAGGCCTGTAATTTACATTTATCAATATGCTGTCAAGCTGTTTCTCACCAATGTGATGTGAAATATGGAAAATCTGCATGCAAATTTTCTGCCTGACAACTACACGCATCAGTTATCATATAAAAACTGTCGAGACTTTTGGTGGAGTTTGTGTCTGCATATGCATCCTAATAGAGTTAACAAGCACTTGCAAATGAATACCAGCTTGTGTTCTGTATTTATGCCTGTACTGTATCCTGCCCAGAGACACAGAGTGTGTTTACATTATTTATTCATTATTCACATCTGTATTTATTGGTATTCAGTTTGTAAATGTATCATTCGATAACCCAGAATATGATGATGGCATCTTTTAAACATTAGAAATTATTCATCAGGCTAAATGTTTCCAGGAAAATTGAAACCTAACTCATCAAATCCAACACTCAGGAATGATCAGATGTGAGGTGTAACTGAATGGAAATGAAGACGATGTCAAACATGTTTCTTGCTGTCTGGCAGACTCTCCTTCTCTCTCTGACTTTGTGTTCATGATAAAAGTTAATGAGAGAAATAACAGATTGTGAAAAGAAAAGTCTTTCTATATTAAACAAATGGTGATACATCAGAAAACCAATAAGATATAAAACTTGCGAGTGATACACTGGGGTTTAATCTCTTATCTGTCTGCACTCTGGTATAAAATTCAGGTAGCTATATTGATGTGTTTTGTCAGATCAATCCATCAGCTGCAGCATCCAATCAAAACAATAAGGATCAGCTGATAAAAGACTTCCATGAAGGAAGTCGTGAAGGCTGCTCTTGTGTGACCTTGCTCATCGTGGCTCAGGGAACCCTCGTCTCTGCTCAGTTTTCAGAGCAGAAAAAAGTGGATTGGGACGGCCTTCAAAATGGTGCACCAGAACAACTTTGGGTTAAAGCGAGGATCGAGGAGCGAGGAGATTTCAAATAAGAGACGGGGTGTACCCAGGGAAGAGCAGTGAGTCGCTTCTTGTGTTTTGTTGTTGATGTAGTAGGTCACATGCAACAGTGACCAATCATGTTTGAAAAATGTCTCCATAGGCAGGGTCTCACATATAGAAACTGAGTACATCCATGCTGTCTTCTGTCTGAGGAACAAAAGAGGACCCAGCTGCCATTTTGAGGGCTGAGCTTACAGGGAATGCATTTACATTTTCATTTAAGGTTGCACAAATGAACAAATCATCTGTGGAGTCCAGTGATTGCAACATAGGCGCTGGTTGGTTCCAATGTTCATGCTGGTGAAAGGGTAAAACACAACCTTTGAACTTATTAAACAGTATGAACAAACACAAAGTAGCTACAAAACTGATTCAGGGAAAAACTTTCACACAGTGTATTCATTCATTCTGTTTCTTTTATAACTGGACTCATAATATCAGTGAGTTAATACACAGGCTGTGATTTGTGTCTTCTTACCTAGTCCATGACCGACGTCCATCTCTAGCGGGAGGTCCGGGCGGTCCACCACGCTGTCTCCCTGATTTACCAGAGCTTCTTTCAGAACCTCAAACCCATTTAACACCACAATCCACCTCTGGCCCATTCGCAGGCTGTACACATCTCCATATTTCCCTGCTAACTGTGAGTAGATGAGTGAGATGACAAAGTGCAAGATGCTTCATGTAACAGATAACAGAAACATCCTATCAGTCGCATTTACGTTATAACTCAGACATCTGTTGATCTACCTGTGTCATACTCTCATGGGCCCTGTTGTAATCCACATTGAATATGTTGCCCACAATAGGAAATACCCGAGGTCCTGGAGGGAAGCTGTGCAGCCGACGGTTCTTAATATAATCTGCAGTGAGGATGAAAATTGCAGTGAAGAGCAGCAGACTTCTGACATCCCAGTCAATGTAGGATCCAACGACAGAAAAGACTGAATCCATTCTGCATACAAAGGCTCAAACCTGCCTAACTGAAGCCTGTTTTTACTTGTTTCTGCTGTGAGATATAAGCAGAGCAGACTGCTACCACGTTTCCGCACCCCTACACATAGCTTTGCGCGTCTACGTGGAGTGGACAACTTCCGGTGGCGCTGCTCAGCTGACGACCCGGGCTCTTGTGCTGCGCTGCATGTTATGTGTTTTACCCGTTTTACTTTGTTATAACTTCTAGTGCTATTTGTACCAAAGTGTTATTATTACCGACCACCTACTGCGAGTCGTAAGAGAGCCTCCGTGTCTGTTGGAACAGACGGGGGACACGACGCGGCTTGGTCAGCTAGCTGCTAACCTCGCTGAGGGACGACCATCTCCCGGCGCCGCGAGTGACTATTCAGCTAACAAGCTAACGGACACTCCGCCAGCCAGCTAGCCGGCAAGCTTGTGGGCTCGGCTGGCTGCTTACCACGCCGACAGTCGGTCACTCCTCGGAGCCTGGGTGCGGACTAACGCCATCGCGTCACTACTGGCCATGCTGACTCTTTTTCTGGTGGTTGGTGAACCAGAGAGGCCCTGCTTGCTCTGCGGGCAACAGGAGACACACCGCCGACCAGCCTACCGGATGAAATAAGGAGAGAACCGGCAGGACGACTTCGTGGTCACCGGCGTAAGAGGGGGAAGCGAGGCGGTGTTCGTCAAAGGCTCCGGCGGAGAGGCCACCGACCGCCACTGCCCTCCATAATACTGAGCAACGTGAGATCACTGCGCAACAAACTGGAGGAGCTCCGAGCAAACAGATGGCACTGCCACGAGTACAGAAATTCATCCATCATGGTCTTTACCGAGACGTGGCTACACCAGGACTTCCCGGACTCATTGCTGGAGTTGGAGGGCTTCTCCTGCGCACGAGCGGACAGGACGGTTTCTTCGGGGAAAGACAGAGGAGGGGGCATTTGTGTTTACGTGAGTAAGAACTGGTGTAAACAATACACAGTCAGAGAAAAAATATGCACCCCTGACCTAGAACTGCTCTGCATTTCCATGAAACCCTTTTATCTTCCAAGAGAGTTTGGTAACATCATTCTTTGTGCTACATATATCCCCCCCAGCGGAAATGCAGCTATAGCTGCAAAACGTGTAGCAGAATGTGTTCACTCTCAACTCCAGCGCACTCCAAGGGCTCCTGCTTTTGCTCTAGGTGATATAAATCAGTGCAAACTAGAACTGGCTCTACCTGTTTTTTTCCAGTACGTTAAATGTGGCACTAGAAATGACAGAATTTTAGATAAATGTTTTGTCAACATTAAAGGTGCTTACAGATCTAATGCACTCCCCCCTCTCTCCAACTCACATCACTCCACTGTCCATCTCATGTCTAAATACAGAACTGCGCTTAAATCCAGCAAGCCCCAGTACAAATCTGTTCTGCAGTGGTCTGAGGACTGTGAGGAAACACTCAGAGGCTGCTTCCTCAGCACAGACTGGAGCATCTTTCAAAATCTGGACCTTGATGAGGCAACACACTCAACTACTGACTACATAAACTTTTGTGTTGAAAACATGGTCCCCAAAAAGAACGTCCTACATTTCCCTAACAACAAGCCTTACATTACTAAGGAAGTGAAAGCCTGCATTAACAAAAAGAAACTGGCTTTCAGGAATAAGGACCGTGTGGCCACGGCACAAAAAGAACTCAATCAGCTCCTGAGGACAACGAGGGAGAAACACAGATCCTCCATTGAACAGAGCTTCAGCTCAATGAACAATAAACGACTCTGGGATCATATGAAAATTATTACAAACTTAAATCCTCAGACAACTCAGATCAACACCCTGGATGAGCAGGAGAAGGCAAATGATTTGAATGACTTTTTCCTGAGATTTGACACACAGGACTTTTCACAGGATGGGCTTAAGGCCCTGGAGGGCCTTGGACACATAGAGAGGGCACATAGACCTGAACTAAAACCCTACCAAGTACTGATGACTTTTAAAAACATTTGCAAAAACAAATCAACGGGGCCGGATGGCCTGTCTGCCTCCGTTTTGAAAAGATGTGCACCTGAACTAACTGCTGCCTGGTGCCCCATCTTCCAGATGTCCTTAGACTGTCACACTGTGCCTGGTCTGTGGAAAAAATCCACAATCATTCCGCTACCTAAAACATCATGCCCATCTGAAAACAATGACTTCCGACCTATTGCTTTCTGTCGTTATGAAATGTTTTGAAAAGGTCATTGTACATATGCTTAAACTTGAAGTGGCTCCTCATATGGACCCCTTACGATTTGCATATAGACAGGGGCGGAGCACAGAAGATGCTATCATAAGTGTGACACATTTAATAAGCAAGCACCTTGAAGACTCTAAAGCCTATGCTCGTGTTTTATTTGCAGATTTTAGTTCAGCTTTTAATACACTCCAGCCCCACCTGCTTGTCAAAAAGTTAAACGATATGCATGTGAACCCTTTTATCATCAAATGGTTTTACTCCTTCTTGACTAACAGATCCCAGCAGGTAAAGGTTAATGGCACCCTCTCGGAGACTAAATTCTGTAGCACAGGAGCTCCTCAAGGGTGCGAGAGCTCACCAATTTTGTTCACACTGTACACAAATGAGTGTAGGAGCTCACAGCCCGACAACTATGTAATCAAATTCTCCGACGACACATTGATTTTAAGCCTGCTGCGGGATGGGGACTCGCCCTCAGTATATTACAATGAGGTGACAAATTTTAGAGTCTGGTGTGACAGTCATCACCTCATTCTCAACACCAATAAAACAAAGGAGATCATTTTTGATCCAAGAGAGGTGAGAGACCATGACCCTGTTACCATTGGGAACTGTGAAATTGAGCAGGTGGAGTCGTATAAATATTTGGGTGTCATTTTTGATTTCAACTTGAAATGGAGCAACCATGTTGATTTTCTGTGTTCCAAGCTGGCCCAAAGAATTCACTTTCTTAGAAGACTAAGACTGTTTGGAGTTAACCCTGACACCATGCTAACATTCTACAATGCTGTGCTGGACAGCATCATTAGATATGGTTTGGCAGCTTGGTACGGCACCGCCACTGTCCAGCTAAGAAACAGAATAACAAACATGATCAAAACTGCCATGAAGGTGATAGGCAAAACTGTTTATCCTTCCCTTCAGAACACCTTTGAAAGTGGTGGTCAGACAGACGCACAGGATTCTTAAGGACCCAACAAACATTTTAATGCCCGAATACCAGCTCCTGCCTTCAGGTAGACGCTACAGGGCTAGCAGGTATAAAGGCAACAGATACAAACTCTCTTTTATACCTACATCCATAGCGCTCCTGAACAAAAACCAGCCCTGTTCCCTCTGTAGTGAGGAATAGCCTCAGTCTCCTCTTAAATTTAGTTTTTAACTTTTAATAATTTTATTTAACAATTGTCAGTCAAATTATTCTAACTGTCCAACTCTCCCTTAACTTTCTTTTAACTTCTCTAAGCACTTTACGCTGCCGGGCTTAGTAGTGGCCGACGCCTGCATGGTGGCTGGTATTTGTCCTATTGTACACCATGTGTACTCGTAAGTCTTTGGAAAAACCCTATTGTTGTTTGTGTACTGTTAATCAGTGACCCTATAACAACTATTCTTACTTAAAAGTATCCAATATAATATGCTATATGATGTGAACAGGATCAAGTGTCATCTTAAAAGATATAAGACAATTGGACGGCCAAATTCAAATGCCCTGATACCAAAAAATGATATTCATTGTGTTATGTCACCACAGCCCAAACATCTAAGGTATACCAACACCAACTGCCTCCAAGTGTTTTTCCTTACAGTCTGTTATTAGAATGAAATTGTGATTTCGATTTTAATCATATGTTTGTCAATATCTTCTTAAAACATAGTAATGACCTGTCAGACTTTTTATCTGTTTTAAACTACAGCTCATTCAGTCTTACATACAGAAATGATTTCTGTTTTCATCAAGTCCATCGTTCCATCATAATTTTTTTGAAGAGTGTGGTTTGTACCTGGCAAACACTGCTCCAGCACATGAAATGTGTTGTACAGCTGTTAATATCAATGAGAAGACTGCCGAAAAGGCCCCCTCTGGTGGTGACTTTACGGCCAGTCCTCCTCTACTCCACGTACCTGAACTCCGCCTGTCTTCACACTGACTTTGGGGCAATCAGAACTACTCCCAGATTCGCCCTCTTGACAGGCCAACCAAGTGTCCCCAAGTGGAAAAACTAGGAGCATAAGTTAGCTGACACAAAAAGACAGTTAGGGAAGGAACTGGTGGCAGAATGGAAGCAGGATTTATTTGAGCTGAATGGTACTTAGACTTTGAAAAAAATGAGAATGTCATCTACATACACAAAAGCATAATTGAAGCTAAACTTGTTTGGGTAATTTTCCATGGCCTTGGTCTCTGGAGTGGACAGGTCAATGAATTGACCATTTGGAGGAGGAGAACCAGGGAGAAGGTTGATGCTGCAGTCATACGAGCATTTAAGAGGCGGTGACGGGCGGACTGGGACTAAAAAACAGCCCTGGACTTTGACTCGGCCCCCCCCCTCATGACTGAGAATCTTCTCCGACATACTGTTGAATGGTTTATTCTAATAGTAGTTGGTTTACACATTAAGATATAAGCCTATGAAATATAAAGCGGTTTAGATTCAATCAATGGCTACCAATGTTTTGGGCTTTTGGCTGCTTGCAAAAAGCAGTGTCTAGTTGAGACACCATTTCAGATGTCAATGAGTTGTTAGCAGTTCCAACAAAGAGAAATTTAACTTCTCAGATGCCCAGAATATGTATGAGACTATACATTGTTTGTTAGTACCCTGCATAGTATACCTTTTATGAGTCTTATAGATGATATAAAATAAAAAGTTATATTCTGTAGATATTGACCTCAACATGCCCTCAGACGAGTGGTAGAAATCCAAATTGCAACATCAATTGCATTTTTGAAGTATATCACAGAAAACAGAAATCAACAAGGAGAGACAACATGGCTCATGTCAACTTTGAAAAAATAAGAAATGATTTTTAAAAAAAAAGTTAAACAGTTGAGCCAGACTAAGCTTAACTTGCCTTAAAAACAGTGTGATCTATAACTGAAGGCAGATATCAGTTTGATATATTCACTTGACGCTGTCAAAGTAAGTATTTGTCATGTCAGAGCTACTCTTAGCGTGAGATTGCGCAAATTTCATATGGACATGGTGCCAGAGTGATGCCAAAGCAATAGTCCATCACAGGCTTCACCCCAGCAGGCATGGAGAAGGTGAAGTGCTGCATGAAGGAGGTGAAGAAGAGGAAAAGCTCCATCCTGGCCAGGTTCTCTCCGAGACACACCCGCTTACCTGAGACAGAAAAACAAACAGAAACAAACTGAAAATGTTTCTGGCACAGTGTTGGCCCAGAGTTCAAACGAATTGAAGACAACAGCAGGAAACATTCTCATACTGTAAGGTCTTTATAAGAAGCAGAACTGCTCCGTTAACTATTATAAAATTTGCTCCTGTCTAAACTGGTCAAAAAAGGACATTGCGTTGCTCCTCACCAGCAGAGAAAGGGACGAAAGCAGCTGGCTTCACAAATTTGCCCTCCTCGTTCAGAAAGTGTCCTGGGTTGAAGGTGTTGGGCGTCTTCCACTCATTCTTGTCAAACAGCACCGAGGTCAGATTGGGGATTATTATAACTCCCTGGTGGTTGAAATTTTCATGACAATTCACAAAGATGCAACGTGGTAGTGGATGTGACATAATATTTGCATAGGAGAACTGACCTTTGGGATTGTGTAGCCTCCCAGCTGGATGTCCCTGTTGGTAGCATGAGGCACGCTGAGAGGAACTATGTTGCCCATCCTCTGGATCTCATGGAGTACAGCATCAGTGTAGGGCAGGTTTACACGATCCTCCATGGACGGCTGTCTGGACTGTCCAATCACTCTGTCTATCTCAGCCTGGACCTTTGCTGTGCCAACAGGAGAGGAACAGAGACAGAGGTTGAAACTGTAGTTCATTGGCTCGCTACAAAAGAGATGAAGCACACTGAAGCACTGCCATGTTAGTAAATTGTCTTGTGGTAATGTTAATGTTGCATCTCTGTAGTTCGCTTTGTTGGTCGGTAGGCCCGTTGGTCCTCTCCACAAAATTTCCTCACCCTTTAGTGCCCTCAGTTTTTACCTGTTGTAACCATTGGACTTTGGAGATGATTTGTTCATTTATATAACCCAGGGGTCTGCAACCTTTGCCATTAATAGAGCCATTTTTGACCAAAATTGATTTTTTTTTTAAAATCTGAGTTGAGCTGCAAAACATGTTTCAGCCTTATAATCAAGGTAACATAGCCTATTATGTCTAAATTAATATTTGTTAATATGTTTTACCAAAAGGTGGCCACTGTGCAGGGCACTATTTATGATTATTTGGTACTTAAATTTTGCAGAGCTGGCAGTGAGAGCAAACAAATCTGTCCACGCACTACTACATTCTCTATTTCATTCAATTTACTTTTTTGGATTTGGCATCCATAGCTAACCAGCCACTGCTATCCAGGTTTGGCAACATGTGGATTCATAGAATGAATTTCCATAGACTTCTTTTCTCAAAGGCTCAAGGAGCCACTGGACAGGGGCTAAAGAGCCACATGTGGCTCCGGAGCCACAGGTTGCCTACCCCTGATATAACCTAAAACTGAAGGTGTAAAAGCATTTCCTGTGTGAGACCCTGCTTACGGAGCCACCACTGGTCCATGTGGCATGTGACTATGTGATGTCACCATGGCAATAAAAGCTCAGCTTCCTCCAGTCCTCCATTTGTTCTCACAGAGGAGGGTCTTTAATGCAGCAGAAGCTACCTGCCCCTTCTCCGCTCATCCTCACCTCCCTGCTGCATGATGCAACAAGCAGCAGCTCCCTCCACTGTGGTCCACTGAAAGCAGACACAGGACTTTCCTGAGTAGCAGGATGTGAGTGCCTGCTAAGGTTTTTGGTTAGTTAGGCTTTCCTAAAGTAAACAAGTTTAGCTCTTGCAACTATGAAGAGTCTGTCAGCTTACTCTGAAGCAACAGTAGTAACTGAGAACAAAGGACAGAAACAACCAGCTTTCCCCATCTGCACAATTGTAACACAGCACGGTAAAAAGTGCAATAGAAACAGAAGTCATCCCAGTCTTGCTTTTCCACAGCATGGACAACCACCGGCTAACAAAGGCAGCAGCTATTGGAACTTTGAGCTTGTTACAGGTTTTTGCCTAAAATGAGTCATAAATGGGCAGGGCACTGGTGATTGCAGTCGAAGTTGTTACGTGTTCTTGTTTGTTCACGTATATGTAATGACCACCCATAAATGTGTTCTGGTGTCACCCATTTGCACATTATTCAGTAAGAACAAAGAGCTGTGTTGGCTTGGTCAGTGATCTTACCCTGGATCTCAGGGTACTTTGCCATGTAGAGGAAAGCCCAGCGCAGGGTGGTGGATGTGGTCTCAGAGCCAGCCACAAACAGGTCCAAGAGACAATTAACCAGGAGTGTCTCATCAAAAGTGCTGTCAGCCTGCCCCTTATTCTGAGAATTAGAAAAACAAATTTTACAGCCAAGGTCATATCCATTTATGATGGTAACTTTTAATTTGTGCGTGGCTTTGAACTTTGAAAAATATTTAAAAGACTTTGTTTTGCTAGATTAAATACTGTTGGAGATAAGGCCTAAAAAGATAATGCTGCAAGGTGGAGGCTATGGCAAAAGTGCACAGAAGGTCTTTGCACTTCTCAGCACAAACCAGCTAGAAATGGTGCCACAATAAAAAGTTATGCCAATACAACACATTAACAGCTGATAGTTCTGATGTAGGTGCAAAACAAGCAGATATGATGTTTACAGGAGCAGCTTCATGAACAACAAAGTATAAGAAAACCAAAGCTAGATCAAGCATCAATCACCATCTCAATCTCTTTCAGGTAGCAGTCAATGAAGTCTCTTTGGTCTGAGGGATCCCAGTTCTGTCTGTGCTCCTTAATCTGTACTCTTATGAAGTCCTTCACATTGTTCCAGATGTGCTGGATTGTCTGATGTGGCCCTGGCAAACATCTCATCAGCAGAGGGAATGAGTTGTAAAGCTGCAGAGAAGAGCAGATTGGAACAAGTATTTATTGATACAGTTATTTCAGTTAAAGAATTTTTACTACACTTTACTACAATTTTTACTACAAAATATTGAAAACCCATTTACAAATCGGTTCTTGTGCATGTTACACAATTTTGTATCTGTGTGTGTACTAAATATTAACCTGCACCAAGATAGAGCCACTGGCATTAATGATAAAACTGTCTCATAATTTGGAATGTACTGCATAATAAGGGTACACAGCATTATGACTTCATCAAGAACTTTAAAGTGTCGTAAGATACCTGTGCCCAGATGGAGGCTTGAAGCTGGAGAGCTTTGCCAAACCACTTAATCAGATTCACAAACTTCTCATCTCCGTACTCAAAGCGATGACCAAAAACCAAGTTGCAGATGATGTTGGAGACAGCGTTGTTGATGATGTGTTGGGGATCAAATGGTTTACCTCCACAATTAGACAGACAATTAGATGTAAATTGTGTGTGTTTTGTGTTTTGTGTGTTGCTGTGCATTCAGTATGTACCTTTATAGCTGATAAGGCCTTTTGCACAATATGTAAATTCATCCAAGATGACAGGTTCAAGTGACTTCTTGCCTAATCCAAAATATTTGAGGGTTGAAAGTGCAAAACGCCTCTGCTGTGTCCATGTGTTCCCATTGCTGAACACTATACCTGAAGGGAAATACATCAAAAATGAAATAGATCAAAGTAGATCAAAACTAGGAAAATAAGGGAATATTAGTTTACACATAAAATATAAATAATAACAGTCCATGTTCTAAAAACGCTTCAAAATATTTGGGAGATATTTTGACAAGTTTGTATGCCTTCCTTTCATGTCAAACAACCCTTTGTGTTAGAGAAAGGTTTAATAATAATTTTACGACTTGCCTGAACATGAGCTTCCCAGTCCAAGTGGATTGATGACCAAATATAATGTTATGTAGTGTGTAAACAACAGCATTGTTTATTGTTGAAGGCCATTTGCGCAAATGTTAACACACACTTTTAATGTCATAAAGACAAGATTTCTAAGTCAGGATTTGTGCAAATGGTTCATTAGGCCTACCAACAAATTGGTTCATCATGTTCATCAGTGAGTTTTATTTTCTATTTTAATCAATGGGACATTGTGTATGTACCTTAAAAATACAACATGCTTGTGAAAATGGTAAAGCATAACCTTTACACTTATTAAAAAAGAGCAAACAACAAAAACTCTCGTCCTCTCACCTAGACCCACGTCCCACTGCAGAGGGAGGTATGGACGGTCCACCACGCTGTCTCCCTGATTTACCAGAGCTTCTTTCACAGCCTCAAAGCCGTTTAACACCACCATCCATTCTTGGCCCATTCGCAGGCTGTATACGTCTCCATATTTCCCTGCTAACTGCATGTGCAAAAGCAGCAGATAACAGAAGCATGAGTCCTATCAGTTGCATTTAGGGTATAATTCAGACATCTGTTGATCTACCTGTGTCATACTCTCATGGGCCCTGTTGTAATCCACAGTTAATATGTTGCCCACAATAGGAAATGCCCGAGGTCCTGGAGGGAAGCTGTGCGGCCGACGGCTCCTAATATAATCTGCAGTGAGGATGAAAATTGCAGTGAAGAGCAGCAGACTTTTGACATCCCAGTCAACACAGGATCCAACGACAGAAATGATTGAATCCATTCTGCAATAAAGGGCTCAAGCCTGCCTAACTGAAGGCTGTTTTTACTTGTTTCTCCTGTTAGATATAACACTGGCATTCCCTTGCCAGGAGCCAATAATATTCACCATCTCTCTCCTGTGAGGTAATAGCTGCATGTTATTGGCTCTTGGAAACAGCAAAGGCCTAATGGTTGCACTGGACTCTGTCCTCTGTTTTCATGGAAAAAGAGTAACAAACACTGTTAATAGTGACCTTAAATCCCCCACAGCCGGAATGAACTGATGATACTGTAATCTAAGTTCTTTTAACACAGATGGGGCCATCTACTGGAATCTCCAGGTGATACTCACAAGCATGTGCAGGGGTTCAGATAGTTCATGTAGTGGTGAGTATGGCCTTGCCTCCTCATCTCATTTGTGACAGGTGTAGCACTCTAGAACATAATCGAGTGCAACACAGCTGACAGCTGACATACGCCCATCCCTGTTCACCAAGCCTGTGTCACTCCAGTGAGCACAGACCCTGAAAAGGAGCCCGACATGTTCAAGGGATAGAACCGTATGAACAGGCAGGACGTAGACCTAAATGCTGCTGTACATATGTCCTCGACACTCGTCAAGGCTATCGACGCTGCCACATCACATGTACAGTGTATGTGGACCACAGCCTGCCTGTCGGCTTGGTAGATGCACCCACAAAGCAATTTCGCAAGTCGGTCTTGGATAGAGCCTTACCGGCCACATCATCAGCAAAGCACACAAACAGCTGTTCAGCGTGTTTGATCGGGGTCGTGTGCTCAACATAACATGAAATAACACAACACATGAAATGGGCAGAGCAGATGCAATTTAACCTCCCCGTCCTCCTCATGGGTTGGAAGACCAAAAGCATCTAAAAGCATAGTGAGGAGCAAAAGTGAGGAGCCCCACTGCAGTCAGCACGAGGCAGCAAGCAACTGGGGAGCACCGACAGGATGGTTAGTTCATACACTCTCTTAGCTGTGGTCAATGGAAGCAGCAAAGCTGTCTAAAATGACAACACCTTCAGAGAGGAGCACTCCAGAGACTCAAAGGATCTTTCACCAAGGCTTCAAGCACCACAGGGAGGTTCCATTGCGAGGAGGGCTTGCACATCACCGGGTATTGTCTCTTGACCCCTGCAAGAACTGCTTCACAAGAGGGTGGGCAAAGACCTGCCTGTCGCCCAAAGCCTCATGGCAGGAAGAGATGGCTGCTGTGTACAGTTTAATGTTGGCATGTGACGCCCTGTTATCCATCAAACACTGCAAAAAGGAAAGAATAGAGCCAACTGCTAGCATCCCCTTCTTTCACCAGTGTTGGAACTTAACCCATTTGCCTTGTAGCAGGCAGTAGTGAGCCCTGCCCTTGCTGCCTGAATGGTCTTGGCCATGGTGCGTGTGCAAATGTGTCCAGCCCCTGGAGGAGATGGTCTTGTGGCACTGGGGAGAACCACATTGAAGTATTGTAGTTGGCACTGGACCTTGCTAGACATCAATCAAGCCGCAGAGACTCTGAGATGAGTAGCGCCTAGACAAGCGTTTACATATGATCTCTTTATTCTATTGAGCAGAGTTCAAATACACGCGCTGACCTACGCTACTCGTACGCACAAAAAATAAGATCTTAGTGAAAATGCATGTATGTGGGAAGTACTGTGAGTACAAATGGATAAATGAGACTTTGATTATACTGCACGAGTTGTGTGAGAGTTTGTAAACGGACATTTTTATGTGGTTTTGCTGTTGTTAAATATGGTTCCCCATCGCTGCAAATCATCAAGATTTTTTTAAGGTGTTGGATTCTTTGTTTACCATGATAGCATGCAAGGAAACAAAGTTTTATAAACAAATTCAGGGCAATAGCAAATGAAAATAAGGCTGCAACCGGTCCCATTCCTTGCAACAGAGGCATTCCTCTTCTGTGGGCACTGGGGCACACCATTCACAGGTACACCACCAATCTCCAGAGCTACGCAGCCTTGCAGCAGCCATTCCTCCTCTCTCGTCCTCTACCTGTTGCGCCTCTCTCTCTCTCCTCCTCCGTTCTTCAATTTCACGAAGCTCTTCGTCAGTGTATTCTGGCTCAAATAAATAAGGGCGGCCATCAAACTCTGCAAAATCAAATTCCTCCTCCACAAAGTCGAAGTCTGGCAAAAAGTCAGCCATTATTCTATAAATCTTTCATAAAATAAATGAATGAACTTTTCAGGCTACTGTCCGGTTCTGCCTTCCAGCTGTTGCTGCTTGTTCTCGCGAGATTTCAGGCACGGTATGAGATCGCTGCTTGTTCTTGCGATATTTCGGCCGCAGACTTTAATGATAAAATCAACAGAAAGAAAAAGTGACTTGTGTCACCTCTGTAAATACAAAAAAGACCTTGAAAAATTATAAATGATTGAGCCAGACTAAGCTTAACTAGCCTTAAAAACCTGTACTATTTATAATTAAAGCCAAATATTAGTTTCATATATTCACTAATCCCTGAGACCTAATCAGAAGAGATTATTGCTTTTTGAGTATTTATTATATCTGAGCTACTCTTAGCGTGAGGTTGCGCAGATTTCATATGGACGTGGTGCTAAAGTGATGCCAAAGCAATAGTCCATCACAGGCTTCACCCCAGCAGGCATGGAGAAGGTGAAGTGCTGCATGAAGGAGGTGAAGAAGAGGAAAAGCTCCATCCTGGCCAGGTTCTCTCCGAGACACACCCGCTTACCTGAGACAGAAAAACAAACAGAACCAATCTGAACATTTCTTTGACACAGTTTTGGTCCAGAGTTAAAACTAGAACAACAGTGGTCATTCTCTTTTTGTCTGACAGAGGCATTTATTGAACCTGCTGGGAGAGCTGTATCTTGAAATGATCTGCATCAATCAAACTGTGAGGAGCATAGCTTTCAAAGGAGCTCATATAAGTAAACCACTTAAATAAAGTAATACAGCAGTTGTTTACACATCATAATCATCAAATAAAACCTCACGAGCGCCCACAGGAGGGCTGTCAGATTTTAAACACCCATAAAACAAGACATTGTGTTGCTCCTCACCAGCAGAGAAAGGGATGAAAGCAGCTGGCTTCACAAACTTGCCCTCCTCGTTCAGAAAGTGTCCTGGGTTGAAGGTGTTGGGCGTCTTCCACTCTTTCTTGTCGAACAGCACCGAGGTCAGATTGGGGATTATTGTAACACCCTGGTGGTTTAAATTGTAATGACACATCATAAAGACATAACGTGGTAGTGGATGTGACATAAAACTTGCGTAGGAGAACTAACCTTTGGGATTGTGTATCCTCCCAGCTGGATGTCCCTGGTGGTAGCATGAGGCAGACTGAGAGGAACTATGTTGCCCATCCTCTGGATCTCATGGAGTACAGCATCAGTGTAGGGCAGGTTTGCACGATCTTCCATGGACGGCTGTCTGGACTGTCCAATCACTCTGTCTATCTCAGCCTGGACCTTTGCTGTGCAACAGGAGAACAGACAGAAGGGGAAACTTTATTTCATCAACAGTTTGCAGAAGACACATGGAGAGATGGAGCACAATACAGCGCTGCCATGTTAGTAAACAGATATATTTACCCTGGATCTCAGGGTACTTTGCCATGTAGAGGAAAGCCCAGCGCAGGGTGGTGGATGTGGTCTCAGAGCCAGCCACAAACAGGTCCAAGACACAAATTACCAGGTTTTCCTCATCAAAAGTGCTGTCAGCCTGCTCCTTATTCTGAAAATATTAATAAATACATGTTTTAAAAATGCTGCAAAATAATTTAGAACAACTACCTGTCAGTGTTTTTACAGCCAACACCATGATGTAACCATCATAATCATTATGATGAACAAAGCATTTCATCTGTGCTGGACCTTGGACCTTGAAAAATATTTATGATGCTATTTTGATTCGATAGATTAACATGAGTGTTTGCTGTTAAAGATAAGACCCA
Source organism: Epinephelus moara (assembly GCF_006386435.1). Classification (NCBI taxonomy): domain Eukaryota; kingdom Metazoa; phylum Chordata; class Actinopteri; order Perciformes; family Serranidae; genus Epinephelus; species Epinephelus moara. Next base: position 15,164,028 of record NC_065515.1, on the reverse strand, counting down.
GAAAGATAGTGCTGTGAGGCAGAGGCCATGGCAAAAGTGCAACTCAAGCCTTCATACATTTCAACACACACCATCTCATTCAGGAAGCAGTCGATGAAGTCTCTGCACCGTCTGATGTGGCCCTGGCAAACGTCTCATCAGCAGAGGGAATGAGTTGTAAAGCTGCAGAGGAGAGCAGATTGCAACAATTACTTAATTACATTTAAAACACCTATACCCATATGGAGCCAGTGGCATTAATTATAAACTTTCATAATGAGGATTGCACAACAATGATACACAGTAATATGACTTCATCAGTAACTTTAAAATGCCATACCTGTCCCCAGATGGAGGCTTCAATTTCGAGACCTTTGTTAAACCTCTTCATCAGTTTCATGAACTTCTCATCACAGTGCTCAAAGCGAAGACCAAAAACCAGGGAGCAGATGATGTTGGAGACAGCGTTGTTGAGGATGGTGTGTGGATTAAATGGTTTACCTCCACAGACAAGAAATTAGATGTAAATTGTGGATTTATGATTGAGTACTGTTCTTGTTGTCTTACTGTACGTTCACTTTTTACCTTTATAGCTGATGAGGTATTTTGCACAATATGTAAATTCATCCAAGATGACAGGCTCAAGTGACTTCTTGCCAAATCCAAAATATTTGAGGGTTGAAAGTGCAAAGCGCCTCTGCTGCTTCCATGAGTTCCCATTACTGGAAATTACACCTGATGGGAAATCAGGAAAACAGAGGAAAATTATTTTACACCTTACATATTAAACATTTACAGTCCATTTTCAACAGAAGTTGTATTGGTATAATAATGATGAATAATGATTTTAATTTAGTGTTTTAAAGTGGTGTTATTTTATTATCAATGATCAAAATCTTTGGGAGACAGTCTTTACTTTTGTCACTGCTAAAAAGCAGATATATAAAACTGATTTGTCGTTATGTGTGAAATAAGCACACCAACAAGACAGCTAAAGGAGGTTTTCTAATCTAGAAAAGACATTGCTGCCCTGTATAACAGGAGTCCCGCGAGCAGTGAGGTGAATCCACAGGGTTTGCGTCTGTATGTGTGTGTGTGTGTGTGTGTGTGTGTGTGTGTGTGTGTGTGTGTGTGAGTGTGTGTTACATCCTCTCACCTCGTCCATGGAACATGTCTTCCTGCAGTGGGAGGTATGGACGGTCCGCCAGGCTGTCTCCCTGATTTACCAGAGCTTCTTTCAGAACCTCAAAACTGTTTAACACCACCATCCACGCCTAGCCCATTCGCAGGCTGTACACGTCTCCATATTTCCCTGCTAACTGTGAGTGGATGTGTGAGATGAGGAAAGCAGCAGAGTCCAATCAGTTGTATTTACAATATATTTTTGGACATCTGTTGATCTACCTGTGTCATACTCTCATGGCCCCTTTTGTAATCCAGAGTGAATATGTTGCCCACAGTAGGAAATGCCCGAGGTCCTGGAGGGAAGCTTTTCGGCCGACGGTTCTTAATATAATCTGCAGTGAGGATGAAAACTGCAGTAAAGAGCAGCAGACTTCTGACATTCCAGTCAACAAAGGATCCAACGACAGAAAAGATTGAATCCATCCTGAAAAATAGGGCTTAAGTCTGTCCAACTGAAGGCTGTTGCTAACTTGCTTCATTTGTGCGATAAAAGGCTTGTGTTCTCTTGCCAGGAGCCAATAACATCACCTATCTCTCTCCTGTGAGGGAGAACTCGATGTTATTGGCTCCTGGCAACATAAAGGCCTACTGGTTTCATGGACTCTGCCCTCTTTATACCAGGTAAATGGATATTAAATTGTATTAATCAGTGACCCAAAAATAAATATTTTAATGTAGCAATAGGGAATATCATCCCATGTGATGCGATGTGATTAGAGCAGCGATTATAAAAGGCATGGTGGGGTCTACAGTATTTCAAATGTTAGGGAAGTTGAGGTAAATAGTGAGCCTGGCTTTTGATACAGATTCTCTCTCTTTCGCCTGAAGCTGTCCAACACACATCTGACATTAGGCTGCAGCTGTTACAGCTGACTGAAGCAGCACAGGCAGGGAGAACCTAAATGCAGGACAGCAGGCAGTTGAATTCTGAAAAGATACTTAAATTGCAGACAACAGGCTTATAGGCAGATGATATGAGTACCAGGCGGGCAAGTAGACAGGTTGGAACAATCAACAAGTAAAACCAAGAATGCAAGGGAACATGAGCAGATGATACAATAACAAACTGGAGACAATGGCAGGTTATATACTGGGAATAGGTGTGTGAGTTGGGAGGGAAGCCCAGTTTATGTAAAACAAGTGACGATATGGGGCTAAGAGGAAAGTCTAGGGACATCTGGTGGCTGGATGGAAAATGGCAGTTCTTGAGAATTAAAGGAACTACTAAAATGATGGAGAATAAGCAGGAGCTGGAGACAGTTTTTCAACTGTACAGAGATTGAATTTTTATATACGTCACCCTTTTAAATGTTATTAAGGCTTCAAGTTACGGGTAATTAAGGGTGTGGCTGTTTTGAGTGACAGATGGGTGCTGTCTGTTGACATGTCGTTAACACAGCAACAACATTGGATAGCTAATAGGTGTAGAATAACCCCAGATTCACAGCATAGCCATAGTTGTAGCTGTCACTTTTTCAGTGTGTTTTTGGTTGAACTAAAAAAAACCTTTCAATGAATGTGAGTTAGGAGTGGGTGGGCAATGGCCCCATCCCTGCCTCCTAACCCCTTATTTCCAGTGCCCTTGCATGGACCACACCCATCTTCAAACTTGACCGTCATTTGGATCTCAGCTTCACACCTGTTAAGGTGACGTGTTGACAAAATCTGTCCACAGACAAACAGGGAAATAGACAGATAAATATGTGAACACCTACCAAATACTCAAAATGGCTTTGTGGTAAGGCTTGTAGCCCCTTACAGAAAGCAGTGTCCAGCTGGTGCCTCTTGTCACAATTCATATACGTTCTTAGAAGTTCCACCAAAGAGAGATTTTCCCTCAAAACTTCTCAAACTAAACCCCAAAACGATAAGAGAAATTTCATAAAAGAAATATCAAGAGTGTAGAAAGAGTGCTTTCCTTCTTTCCCACACTTTTTGTCTTCTCCAACAAGCCCCCTGATTGATCGCATGACTCTTTGGCTCCCAATCCCCTAAGCAATTAAGTGCTTAAAACTAGCTCCACCTTGAGCAGCTACAAAATGCCAAATTTGCATTGAATCATTAGTTTTAATTTTTTAATGTAATGTGTATAAGCATATAAGTCACAGGGGTCATTGAGAAGTACTTTAACTTTTGTAAAGGAGTTTGAATGCAGGACTAAAACGAATGTGATCTATAATTGAAGTCAAGCATCACTTTGATTTTTTTTACAAAACCCTGCCACAGTAACAAGGTGACAAGAGCTCATTGCTTTTTTGAGTATTTATTATGTCAGAGCTTCTCTTAGCGTGAGGTTACGCAGATTTCATATGGACGTGGTGCTAAAGTCATGCCAATGCAATAGTCCATCACAGGCTGCACCCCAGCAGGCGTGGAGAAGGTGAAGTGCTGCATGAAGGAGGTGAACAAGAGGAAAAGCTCCATCTTGGCCAGGTTCTCTCCGAGACACACCCGCTTACCTGAGACAGAAAAACAAACAAAAATAAAGTGAAAATGTCCTTGACACAGTTTTGGCCCAGAGTTCAAACTAATCTAAGACAACAGTAGTAATCATAAACTCATACTGTAAGGTCTTTATAGGAAGTAGAACTGCCAAGTGTTTGGTTAACCATTATCAACTTTGTCCTGATTTTAGGTCTACTGTACATAAAGGTCAGAAGTTCACCAAAATCATTAGTCAAACATTGCCAATGTTCGGCTCTGTTGGTGCCCACTGTAGGGCAAAAGTCCAGTATTGCTGGGATGGCACTGCAGTGATCAGTGACTGGTACTCAAGACAGTAAAGGACATATGTTGTTTTTGCCTTGCTCATGAGAGCTTCCTTTGGGCCAGTCTGCAATCATTGTGTTAGGAATACCATGAGTGGCAGTGTATGCTGGGACAGGCTCCAGGCTCCTGTCTAAACAGGTAAAGATACTAATAAGACAAGACATTGTGTTGCTCCTCACCGGCAGAGAAAGGGATGAAAGCAGCTGGCTTCACAAACTTGCCCTCCTCGTTCAGAAAATGTCCTGGGTTGAAGGTGTTGGGAGTCTTCCACTCTTTCTTGTCGAACAGCACCGAGGTCAGATTGGGGATTATTATGAGTCCCTGGTGGTTGGAATCGTAATCATAACTCAAGACTTAACATGGTAGTGGATGTGACATAAAAATTGCGTAGGAGAACCAACCTTTGGGATTGTGTAGCCTCCCAGCTGGATGTCCCTGGTGGTAGCATGAGGCACGCTGAGAGGAACTATGTTGCCCATCCTCTGGACCTCATGGAGTACAGCTACAGTGTAGGGCAGGTGTGGACGATCTTCCATGGACGGCTGTCTGGACTGCCCAATCACTCTGTCTATCTCAGCCTGGACCTTTGCTGTGCAACAGGAGAACAGACAGTAGTAGACACAGTATTTTATCACCAGGCTGCAAAAGACACACGGAGAGATCAAGTACAATGAAGTGCTGCCACATTAGTGAAGTAAAAGTTGTTATGTGATGTATCTACATGTACTTTTTACATCTATAAAATGATCACAGGAAAAACTTCCTCTGGCGTCACCCATTTACACATTACTGAGTAAGAGCAAAGAACTTTGTTGGCTTGGTCAGTGATCTTACCCTGGATCTCAGGGTACTTTGTCATGTAGAGGAAAGCCCAGCGGAGAGTGGTGGTTGTGGTTTCTGTGCCAGCCACAAACAGATCAATGACAGACACAACCAGGTTTTCCTCATCAAAAGTACTGTCAGCCTGCCCCTTATTCTGAAAGTATATACAAATACATATGGTAAAAATGCTGCAAAATAATTTAGAACGACAGTGTATCTGCATCATCGTAATCATTTACAATGGTAACTTAACAAAAAAAAAGTAAAAAGCATGTCATCTGTGTTGGACCTTGTATCTTAAATAAAAAGATAAGATAAGGCCCAACGTGCTGTGAGGCAGAGGCCATGGCAAAAGTGCACATCAGGTCTTTCTACTTTTCAACACACACCATCTTATTCAGGTAGCAGTCGATGAAGTCTCTTTGGTCTGAGGGATCCCACTTCTGTCTGTGCTGCTTAAGCTCTTCTCTTATGAAGTCCTTGATATTGTTGCTGATGTTCTGGATTGTCTGATGTGGCCCTGGCAAACATCTCATCAGTCGAGGGAATGAGTTGTAAAGCTGCAGAGGACAGCAGATTGCAACAATTACTTATTGACAAAGTGTGAAAGATTTTCTATTTTGACAATCACTGCCAAATATTCAAAAGTATTTAGACGTTGGCTCTCATGCATCTTACGTTTTACATAACTGTGCCCAAATAGAGCCAGTGGCATTAATTATTAGAGAACTGTTTCATAATGAGGATTGCAGCATTTGGTCTTTATCAATAGCTTTCAAATGTCGTACCTGTGCCCAAATGGAGACTTCAATTTCAAGACCTTTGTTAAACAACTTCATCAGTTTGATGAACTTCTCATCACTGTGCTCAAAGCGATGACCAAAAACCACGGAGCAGATGATGCTGGAGACAGCGTTGTTGAGGATGGTGTGTGGATTAAATGGTTTACCTCCACGATGAAACAGGGAATTACATGTAAAATGTGTCTTTGTGATTGTATATCATTTTTAATACTGTACGTTCACTTTTTACCTTTACAGCTGATGAGGTATCTTGCACAATATGCAAATTCATCCAAGATGACAGGCTCAAGTGACTTCTTGCCAAAACCAAAATGTTTGAGGGTCGACAGTGCAAAACGCCTCTGCTGCTTCCATGTGTTCCCATTGCTGAGAGCTAGACCTGATGGGAAATATGTACTTCATTTAACCAGGTTAAAGTCTCACTGAGATTTAGAATCTCATTTCAAATTGACCAAGTCAGCAGCAAAAATGTCAGTATGACAATAAACACAAGCAGGCGAGTACAACGGTCACACACAAGCGAGCAAGCACAACATCTGGTTAAAAAGCAACACAAATAAGATTTTAGCGAAGCAATCATACTGACCAGGAGTGCTATTTTCTTGACCCTCTATAATTGACTTAAATTCCCCCTGGTGATTAGCTATTTTCCTAGTTTTGCTCGAACCATGGAACCCAACATCAGTGAAATATTGTACAGTACAGGCCATATTGGTTTTGCTTTTTACTTTTCACCTCTTTAATAGCAGCAGTTGTTTCAGGACTCTGAACGTCTGTCACTTCAAGAAGAATAAAATTGAATGGATGAACTTAACATTAAAAATAGGTAAAGAAAATTAAATAATAAGAAATCAGGAAAGTGAAGGAATATTGTTTTACACATTAACTATTAATCATGTATTAGGGTTTCAGCTTTGCCTCTCCCTTGTGTTGCCTGTTTGCCCTTCCTAGTGTCTCATGTTTGTTTTCAGTCTGTCTCTGTGTGTTTGCTGGCCATGGCCTCCTGGTTCCCTCCTCCTGCCAGCAGCTGCTGAACCTGTACACCTGAACCACATCTGCAATCAAGCCACTGCAGAATAAAACCCTGGCTCAAACATCCAGACTCCAGCAGATGGTTCCATCTTCTCAGTGGTAGCTATCAAGGCCAATTTTTAGTTTTTTGACACTTTGTACTTCTGGACATCAATTGACTCTCTGTTCTGTGTCTCAGGTTCACCATGCCAGCCTTCACCATTCCCTGCTCACCTCAGCCATCATTTCATTCAAGCCTTCAGCTCCACTTCTTCCAATAAACTGCCTTTAACCATCACCCGTTTCCTGGTTGTGTTTGCATTTTGGGTCCTAAGTTGAACTGCCACAACATCGTGACCACTCCATGTATAACAAAAGTTGTATTGGTATAATGTTAATTTGTATTTTACAGTGCTGTTATTTTATTATGAATGGTCAAAATATTTGGGTGACAGTGGGCGGTATACCGGTTTGTACCGAAAACCGGTATTTATTTTCGTTATGATATGAATTTTTCATATAGGCCTACCGCAATACTGGTGAATAACCCAAACAACGTCCGGAATGTGCGCAGCGGGAAAGTGTTTCAGCGGGGACCCATTTCACTGTTGCACACCACAGGCACGCTTGAGCAGGTGAGAGTGAAAGCTAAGGGTGCGTCCCAAGTCTCTTATTTTATAGGCCCAATTCCAATCTGGCCCCTAAAGACTCAAGCCCTGAACCCTCACTGACTTAACTGACGTCAGCTGTAAGTGATTGAGTGTGAGAGTCTGAAAGGGCTCCGGATGCTACACATAGGAATGGGACAGCACTTATCCCCCTCTCTACAAAATGTTGTTGACACTGGCGGCTCTGGGCGTGATCATAGATAGATAGATAGATAGATAGATATTCTTTGTGTGTGGAATATAACCACTGGTATTCCTCTGACTTCATGCGTGTTTATGTACCATCTTAAATCCTTGTTAATGTAATGTTTTTTTCGCTCTCCTTCCATAACATTACCGTTTGCATATCTGCCGACCGTGTTTTCGGGGGTTTTTTTTTATAACACTTCCGGTGTTCTGAGGGCAATCCCTGTATTTGACATCACAACGCTATGAACTGTGGGTCATTTCCTTACCGTAAGTCCACATCGATGCTAATCTACGGTAAGGGGGCATAAAGGGCTCACTCACTGACTCACTGACTTGACAATTTGACAATGGGACAGCCCTCACACACTCACGCACTTCACATGAACGCGCCTCTAAGTCAGTGAGTCTGTAAGGGATCGGATTGGAATTGGGCCATTGTGCTACTGCTAGCTCCTTGCTTGAACCGGAAGTCGTTCGAGGTCCGCCATCTTCTAGGCCGTCCCAAGTCTCTTATTTGTGCAGCGAGGAGCTAGCGCTAGGAGCTAGCAGCAAGCTTTAAGCAGCTACGAGCTAGGATGGTCGAGAGCTTCCTATCCGGAAGAGTTTTTCAGCTTGAGGCCATGACGTATAAATACCCGCCCCCTACATCTGGCTCATTTGAACGAGATGGTGGAGAAACAGCGCAAGTGTACCCGTTACATGCATTCTTTGCAATGAAACGCTGTAATTCACATGCCTACGTGACTACGAAGAGTAACGTTGACGATATTTCGTGCAAGACTGTCATGTTGTAATTAAGTTTATTTCATTCACAACCCGTTGCGGTGTTCAGCGGACTGTCGGTGATGTGTGGCTGTTAAATGTGCAGCTGCTCATGTCCAGAACCAATGAATGAAATAAACTTAATTACAACATGACAGTCTTGCACGAAATATCATTAACGTTACTCTTCCTAGTCACGTAGGCATGTGAATTACAGCGTTTCATTGCAAAGAATGCATGTAATGGGTACACTTATTCTGTTTCTCCACCATGTCGTTCAAATGAGCCAGATGTAGGGGGCGGGTATTTATACGTCATGGCCTCAAGCTGAAAAAGACTTCCTCTTAGGAACCTCTCGACCATCCTAGCTCGTAGCTGCTTAAAGCTTGCTGCTAGCTCCTAGCGCTAGCTCCTCGCTGCACAAATAAGAGACTTGGGACGGCCTAGAAGATGGCGGACCTCGAACGACTTCCGGTTCAAGCGAGTACTAGCATTAGCACTATAAAAATAAGAGACTTGGGATGCAGCCTGTATCGCGCACGGCGGAGTTTCGCCCCGATGCGCACCCCACGACCCTCCAGTAGATAAAAACTATATGAAATAGTGTGCTAAACGAGCACAATGAATTTTTAAATGAATAAGCCATTATCAGAGGTGATATGTGATGACTTTTTTCATGCATTTACCCATGTTTATTCGTGACAATGTGTAAATGTCTGCGAGTAGATGACAAACAGTACAGTAAACTTGTAGATAACTCAAATATATGTAATAACTTAGGTGGAAAATGCTTTAACATTTCATGCAGCCTACATGCAGCCTCTCGGCTCGGCAAATGGTAAAACAACCCCGCTAGCTTCTCTATGTGTCGCTTCCGTACGCAGTCAGTGGAGCCCAAATGAATGGAGCGGAGCGTATGTTGCGTTCAGGTGTTGTCAGGTAAATAATAAATTCGGTGTTACACCGAAATCTGTGACCGTCGGAATCTGTGACCGCAGGGGGCGATGTTGCACATTGTCTGCGTGTGTGTGGCCATCAACAATGGCAATGGAAAGTAGATAACCTTAAGGTAGATGTTGTAAATTACTTTTATTATAACAACGTTTTGTGTGATAATTTATGCACTGTTTAATAAATGAGTAAACATCGACATATTTGGACAGATGTATTTTCATTTCAAACTTCAACTGTAAAGAGCTAGATGCACAGCCATCAGAATATGTGACCTCACTGAATCTGCATAATAATGAGTTTAAACCTCAAAATAACTATTTTCAATCCTTCTGTCATCCTCTCACATTAATATGGACACATATATTTGTATTTGGGATCACACATTAATATGGACACATATATTTGTATTTGGGATCATCACAGAGATAGAAACACAGTGGTCACATATTCTGATGGCTGTACGGCGGTCACAGATTCCGACGGTCACAGATTTCGGTGCAACACCGGCACTTGAATAGGCCATAGCACAACACAGCAGCATGTCAAGTTGGCCGAACCTGAGCAAAATACCATGAAATACCGTGAAACCGATATGATTTTTTAAAACCGTGATATGAAAATTTTGTCATACCGCCTAGCCCTAGGAGACAGTCATTATTTTGTAACTGCTAAAAAAAACTTCAAGCCTACATAAAATGGATTTGTTATTATGAGTGAAGCACACAAACAGGAAAGCTAATTCAAGTTCTTTAATTTATTCTAAAACAATCACAACACAAGAGGGATTCAACAAAACTTAGATTCTTAGTAGCAGAAACACATCTGTGAGCAGTGTGTTGAATATATAGGCTTTGCATCTGTGTGCATGTGTTACATCCTCTCACCTCGTCCATGGAACATGTCTTCCTGCAGTGGGAAGCATGGACGGTCCACCAGGCTGTCTCCCTGATTCACCAGAGCTTCTTTCAGAACCTCAAACCCGTTTAACACCACCATCCACACTGGACCCATTCGCAGGCTGTACACGTCTCCATATTTCCCTGCTAACTGTGAGTATATGTGTGAGATGAGGAAAAGCAGCAGATAACAGAAACATGAGTCCTATCAGCTGCATTTATGATATATTTTTTTGGACATCTGTTGATCTACCTGTGTCATACTCTCATGGGCCCTGTTGAAATCCACAGTGAATATGTTGCCCACAATAGGAAATGCCCGAGGTCCTGGAGGGAAGCTGTGCAGCCGACGGTTCTTAATATAATCTGCAGTGAGGATGAAAACTGCGGTGAAGAGCAGCAGACTTCTGACATCCCAGTAAACATAAGATCCAATGACAGAAAAGACTGAATCCATCCTGAAAACAAGGGCTCAAGTCTGTAAAACTGAAACCTGTTTTTTACTTGCTCCTCATGTGAGATAAAAAGATGTTCTCTTGCCAGGAGCCAATATTACACAATGCCCCTCTGTGAGGGAGAAGCTTGATGACATTGGCTCTTGGCATCACAGCAGAGGCTTGCGGGTTTCATGGACTCTGCCCTCTGCATATCAGTGAAATGGATATCAAATAGTGTTAATCAGTGACTGTGTGGTTCTGATCAGGCTGCAACCTCTGCAAGGAATGGGACCTGTTGCAGCCTTAGCTAAATGGTAAACAAACATGGCACCACACGTTTACATGTCGTTTTCTATATGTTCTCTGACATTTATCCTAACGATATGAGACGGTCTTTGTGGGAAAAAAGCTTGTTTAGTGGACTAACTTTGCACTTGAAGGTATGCCCGTTCACTTACGTTTTAACAGGTCTGATGCTACGGCTGTATCTAGGCTAATGGCTAACATGCTAACTATTATTTCTATGTGACTAGTCACTTGAAACAAATTTAGGACAATAGGAGACGGGTTGAAATAAACCGAAATTTCCCTTTAAGTTCGGTAACATAGGCTTAGGCGTTACCCTAGATTCACAGAGTATATGCGTAGCTGTCGCAACTTCCGTGTTTTCGGTTCATGAAAGTTAAAAGTAACTTTTTGGTCACCCACAAAAGTCTAAATCAGTGTTTGGTTGTACTAGAAGACCCTCTAACAAATGTGAGCCAAGGGCGTAAAGTGGGTGGGCAATGGCCCCTTTCTTACTTCCTTACCCCCTATTTCCAGTGCTCTTCCTCGAACAACACTCATCTTCAAACTTGGCCTTCATCTGGAACTACAGGTGGTGCTACCCTACTGCAGGGTAATTTAGTGTCATCATGAGTAGTGTTATTGAATGCAGCCCCAGACCTGACTCCTCCCCACAGCCATTCCCCTAATCTGGACCAGATTACATAAGGCCCTTGTTGGCCTAGGCCAGTGGTGTCCAGTCTTTTTTGAATGGGGGCCAGATTAGATCATGTGAAAATACCTGGGGACCAGCTGCTTATAACATCATATGAGTTATTTAAAAAATAAACAACACACACACATACAAATGAGTCAATCACAGCTGTTTCATCTTTCAATTAATTATTTTTTTGTAGTAGTAATTTTTATGTCAGTGATGAAGAGTGTCATATTGTTGGGAGGCTGGGCACCCATGGTGTGGTCCCGACATGTTATGCAAGCAAGTAAAAGCACCAAGATGTAAGTGTAGATTGCACCATTTTGCTGTGAGTACTACTGTGTTGCACCTGAGGTGAGTAAGCAGTAACACCCCTGGGCAGTGCTCAGTGTAGGCTGCCTCACCACAAGTGGTCTCAGCTCACTTTACCTGGTTTTGCTTGCAGCCCCTTACAAAGAGCAGTGTCTTGTCGGGGCCCCTTGTCACATCTCAGATGTCCTGAGTTGTTCACAGTACCACCAAAGAGAGATTTCCCCACTAAGCTTCTCAGATAATGTGCAAATTTTAAATACAAATTTAAAAAAAAAAGTAAATACAAATTTGCCTGGGGACTGTTTTACTTAATTCCTATACTTACTAGTTACTACTGTAACTCCATTATCTAACAAGCCCCCTGACTGACTTCATGACCCTTTGAGTCCCAATCCCATAAGCAATAAAGCAGTTCCTACAGAGCTAGCTCCGCCTTAAGAAGCTACAAAATGCTTTATATACACTGATGCATCAGTATGATTCTAATAATGTAATGTATATACATTATATAGATCACAGGGGCCACCTTACTGCAGAGGCAGTACTTTTTTATATATTCCTATATAGCCTGTTTACCCACAACAGTTACAAGGGTTTCACATGACCACAGCAATATTCTTTACCACACTTCATGTTCTTTAATTAGTAAAAATCCCCCAAAATGTAATTTTAAGTGATTGTATGTCAATATTAAGACGTATACACAGACACACACACACACACACACAAAGATGCACACAGCAGTTTATGTTGTCTATCAGAACTTCCTTTAACTCCAAACCTTAAAAAAGTCCTATCCTAAACTATATTTGACTCACCACATCATTATCTGAGTTACAATACATGATAAAAAAATGACCTCCATATCCTCTTTGGCATGTATTGGAAATCCAGAATGTAACATCATAAATGGTTATGAGATGGAGCTCACATTCTTGGCTGAAATGTGAGACAGAAATCAACAAAAAATAAAAAGTGACTCATGTCAACTTTGTAAATTAAAAAATTAAAAATAAAGCCAGATTAAGCTTAACTGGCCTTGAAAATCAATGTGATGCATAATTAGCCAAGTATCTATTTGATATAAACCTTGTCATGCTGACATAATGATGACAGGTTATTGCTCTTTTGAGTATTTGTTATGTCAGAGCTACTCTTAGCGTGACGTCACACAGATTTCATATTGACGTGGTGCCAGAGTAACACCAAAGCAATAGTCCATCACAGGCTTCACCCCAGCAGGCATGGAGAAGGTGAAGTGCTGCATGAAGGAGGTGAAGAAGAGGAAAAGCTCCATCCTGGCCAGGTTCTCGCCGAGACACACCCGCTTACCTGAGACAGGAAAACAAACGGAAACAAACTGAGAATGTCTTTGGTACAGTTTTGAGATAAAACTAATTCAAGAGTAGTAGTAGTAGTAGTAGACATTTTTGATACTGTAAGGCCTTTATATGAAGTAGACCTGCCAACTGCATGGCTGACCATTATAAATTTGTCCTGATATTGTGTCCAGAAAAAAGGTTAGAGGTTCACCACAATCAATATTCAGATATCGTTCTTGTTCGGCTCTGCTGGTGCCCACTGGTAGGGCAAAAGTCAAGTATTACTGGGATGGCACTGCAGTGATCAGTGACAGGTATTCAACACAAGACCAATCTGCAATCATTATGTAATGAACATCAAATACTGGGACAGGCTCCAGGCTCTTCTCTGAACAGGTTAAGGCATTCATAAAACAAAACATTGTGTTGCTCCTCACCAGCAGAGAAAGGGATGAAAGCAGCTGGCTTCACAAACTTGCCCTCCTCGTTCAGAAAGTGTCCTGGGTTGAAGGTGTTGGGAGTCTTCCACTCTTTCTTGTCGAAAAGCACCGAGGTCAGATTGGGGATTATTATAACTCCCTGGTGGTTGGAATCATAATGACAATTCATGAAGAAAGAACATGGTAATGATGTGACATAAAACTTACATAGGAGAACTGACCTTTGGGATTGTGTAGCTTCCCAGCTGAATGTCCCTGTTGGTAACATGAGGCAGACTGAGAGGAACTATGTTGCCCATCCTCTGGATCTCATGTATGACAGCATCAGTGTAGGGCAGGTTTGCACGATCTTCCATGGACACCTGTCTGGACTGTCCAATGACTTCGTCTATCTCAGCCTGGACCTTTGCTGTGTAGCAGGAGGGGAACAGACAGAAGGGGAAACTTTATTTCATCAACAGGCTAGAGAAATGGAGCACAATGCAGCACTGCCACATTACTGAATAGATATATTTGTGTTCCAGTTGAACTACAAACTTGAATCAGTCACAATCAGATATGCAGTGTCTTTTACAGGTACCTGTTTGTTGCACAGAATTAGTCATAAATGTGAAGGGCACTTGTAACTGCACAACATTTGTCACCTTAGAGTAAATGTAATTGCGTGATATATCAAATGACCACTTGTTCTGGTGTCAACCATTTGCACATTATTGAGTAAGAACAAAGAGCCGTGTTAGTTTGGTCAGTGATCTTACCCTGGATCTCTGGGTACTTTGCCATGTAGAGGAAAGCCCAGCGCAAGGTGGTGGCCGTGGTCTCAGAGCCAGCCGCAAACAGATCCAAGACAGACATAACCAGGTTTTCCTCATTAAAAGTACTGTCAGCCTGCTCCTTATTCTGAGAATATATACAAATACAAGCGTTCAAAAATGCAATAAAATAATTTAGAACAATTACATGTCAGTGCCATTACAGCCAGCGTCATAATAATTTATGATCATAATGTAAGTAAGAACATTAAAAGGGTTTTAATTTGTGCTGGACCTTGTACCTTGAAAAATATTGAGGTGTATGCTGTTGGCGATAAAGCCTTAAAAGATAGTGCTATCAGGCAGAGGCCATGGCAAATGTGCATGTAAGGTATTTATACTTTCATCAAATACAAGCCAGGAGTGGCATCAGAATGAAAAGTCATGTCATTACAATACAGTAAGAGCTGCTAGTTCTGATGTAGCTGCAAAACAAGCAGATATGATGTTCCCAGGAACTTCCAAGAATCGCCACCTTAATGTGGTGGAGGGGTTTGCATGTCCCTGTGACTTAAGAATCTGTGCTGTCCGTGGAAATATATCTCCTGGTAGAGTCTCCCAAGTAAAGTGGTCCCAGGGTAGGGGCTAGAATAAGAACAGTTTAATAAACCCTGATGAATCAGCATAAAAAGAGATGGAGCACGTTGGCCAGAACAGGAAAACTGGGGCCCTCTAGAGCCAGACCTGGGAGGGGTGCTGGCCAGTGAACTTCTTTAGCTTTGGTCCCACTAATGCACAGCCTGAAAGAACAACATGGAGCTGTCACCCTGTGGGCCCACCACCAGCAAGGGTAGGCATTGGGGTCAGGTGCATTGTGAGCCAAGCATCAGGCAGGAAGGGCTGGGACCAAGACATGCTGACCCTGGCATCGCAGACTGACTCTAGGGATGTGGAATGTCACCTTGCTGGTGGGGAAGGAAACAGAGCTGGTGCAGGAGGCGGAGCTGTACCAACTACATATAGTTGGGCTGACCTATACTTTCAACTAATCTAAAGTTTCTCAGGATGAAAGGCTCTGGGTGGGTGTGGGGCTGGAGTTGCCCTCCAGCATGCACTAGGGTGGTTTTCAACCAAGTGTAAAGCAGTCAGGATGGAAGTCAGTGCCTCCACATCAGAGTCCATGGCTCTCTGCCAGAAAATGGTGGATTTCCCCCCTCTGGGTTTGGAGAGAGTTACTGCCCTAAGCAAAGGAGTTCAAGAATCTCAGTGTCTTGTTTACGGTCCAACGACATTTTGAACCAAATCTACGATTATGAGTTTTGGGTAGTAACCAAAAGAATAAGATTGCGGATACAAGCGGCCAAAATGATTTTCCTTCGCAGGGTGGCTGGGCTCAGCCTTAGAGATAGGGGGAGGAGCTCCAACATCCAAAAGGAAGTTTGGAGTAGAGCTGCTGCTCCTCCACGTCAAAAGGGGCCAGTTGAGGATGTTCAGTGATCAGGAAGCCTTTTGGGCGCCTCCGTTTTGGAGTTTATCAGGTACGTCCAACTGGTAGGAGGCCCCAGGGCAGAACATGCTGAAGGGATTATATATCTCATCTGGCCTGGGAACACCTTGCAGTCCCAAAAGAGGGGCTGGAAAGCGTTTCTGGGTAGCTGGATGGATGGATGGATGGATGGATGGATGGACAGACATGACAATGAGCATTTTATGAACAAGCATTATGAGTAAAAAATCAAAGCCACATCTAGTGTCAATCACCATTTCAATCTCATTCAGGTAGCAGTCGATGAAGTCTCTTTGGTCTGAGGGATCCCAGTTCTGTCTGTGCTGCTCAAGCTCCATTCTTATGAAGTCCTTCACATTGCTCCAGATGTGCAGGACTGTCTGATGTGGCCCTGGCAAACGTCTCATCAGCAGAGGGAATGAGTCGTAAAGCTGCAGAAGAGAGCAGATTGCAACAATTACTTATTGATAAGACATTTGGGTGAAAGATTTTCTATTCATGACAATCCATACCAAATATTCAAACCTGTTTACAAATCAGCTCTTGAGCCTTACACATTTTCCATATTGAGCTGTGTGTGTACTGAATATTACATACCTGTGCCCAAATAGAGCCTCTTGCATGAGTGATAAACTGTTTTATCATGAGGACTGCCACACAGTAGTACACAGTATTAAGCTTTAATAATCAATAGCTTTAAAATGTCGTACCTGTACCCAGATGGAGACTTGAAGCTTGACAGCTTTGCCAACGCTCTTCATCAGTTTGATGAACTTCTCATCACTGTACTCAAAGCGATGACCAAAAACCAAGGTGCAGATGATGTTGGAGACAGCGTTGTTGAGGACGAGGTGAGGATTGAATGGTTTACCTCCACAATTAGACAGAAAATTAGATGTAAAGTGTATTCGTGATTGTGTACCATTGTTAATGGTTTGCTGTGCATACACTGTTTACCTTTATGGCTAATGAAGTCTTTTGCACAATGCATAAATTCATTCAAGATGACAGGTTCAAGTGACTTCTTGCCAAATCCAAAATATTTGAGGGTCGACAATGCAAAACGCCTCTGCTGCTTCCATGTGTTCCCATTGCTGAAGCCTACACCTGATGGGAAATACATCAAAAGGAGATAAAAATGAAAAAGAAAAATAAAGAAAATTAATGAATATTCTTTTACACAATACATATTAAACATTAACATTCTCTCCAAAAAATTGAGCTTTCAACACAATTTATGACATTTCAAGAACATCAAAGAACTAGTGGCAACAAAGGACAGTTGCTGCAATGCCTCACAAGTGTCTCTGCCAAAAAAAGTTGCACCTGAACACACCACAAGGAATATAACCAACAGTCAACTGCAACACAGACAGGACGGATTCAAAACACTACTTCACCAGTTGGCACATTAACAACACAACCAGATGTTGAAAGAGTGAAGGATATTTATCATTTACACATTTTAGTTGTTTACTTTCCTCACTTCCATTTCTCTTCTGCATTGAGCTGAACTGCCAATCAGAGTCATTTCATTCACCGATGGGCTACACTGTTTCCGAAACCCATTCAACACACTGAATCAGACTAAAAAAAGCCGACAAAGGTGAACTACTTCTAACCGCCAAAACTAGAGTGAAAGATGTTCACCAATAGCCCGACACTGACCAACAGCCAATCGTCAGGTTGATGTGTGAGGGCCCTGAGAACACTCAAATTGTTTGGGCACTGGCTTAATTTTTGCAACTGCTAAAAATTGCTAGCTATAAAAATGGATTTGTTATTTTGTGTGAAGTACACCAACAGGAAAGAACTTTGTAAAGACCACTGTGCAGGTAAATTCCGGAGAAAAAAAATGGGGGTTTTAGGCAATAGACCAGAACGACACTGGCTACTGGCTAAAAATGCCATGGACATGCTTCTTTGTTAGGAATTTGTTTAACCTTTATTTAAACAGGTAACTCACTGAGACACAACGTCTCATTTTCAAGAGAGATCTGGTAAGAAAACAAAATATCCTATAGCTCTCACTGCAATTTGAGGTGTGTTTGGATTGTAATTTTGACAGAACTGTACATGTTCCTTTTGTATGAATAAACAACCCTTTGTCTTATAGACATGTCTAATAATTATTTTGGGACCTTGCCTAAACCTGAGTACTTGTGTTAACTTAACAAATAAAGGTAGTTTGGTCAGTCGTTGGATCAGTGACCACACATAGTGGCCAGATACTGCTTTGGCTATCGAGAGTGTGAGGGTATATCACGCTGTGTCGGATGGGGGAACCATCTTATGAGGTACACGTTCCGTTACCTCCGTTACAAAAGTTTATGCACTCGGTCCAAAAGCAATATAGCTCATAAAGTCCATGTAATTGGACATAGTGAATTAGGGTCTGTGATCCGGCCTTGGGCTGCTAAGTCGTATGGATCTGAAGTGTTTACTATGATCAGTTTGTCCAAATGCTGTTGCTTGATCACTGTAGCAGGCCCAGGTAACACAGCAAAATCCTCACAAGATGACGTTGAAAGACAATGTGACAGTTTATGTACCTTGAAAATACAAAATGAAAAGGGTAAAGCATAATATTTGAACTTAATAAAAAGTATGAACAATAACACCAACTATAAGGGCTCATTTATGCTCCCTTTACGTACGAAAATGTATACGTCCGTTTCAAACGATGTTACCGTCACTGCCCACATACTTCCATGCGCCCTTTACGTTGGCATGGATGTTAACCAATATGTCCACCAGGAGGCAGCCCAGCGTCAAAAGTTTATGACAACAACAAACTCAAAAACAAACATGGCGACTGTGGAGGAGATATTGATAATGTACCTCTTGCATAAAAGACAAAAGCAGAGGCAGCGTTATAGTAGGCGGTGGTCGGTGAGGCCGTTAAAAACATCATGACTGGAGGACAGAGAATTATTTTCTCTAGTACTGCCGACAATCATGACTGGAGGACAGAGAATTATTTTCTCTAGTACTGCCGACAATGAGAGAAATTGAATTATTATTTCTTCTTCGTGTCTCACTAGAGCTACGTATCGGGTAGTGNAAACATCATGACTGGAGGACAGAGAATTATTTTCTCTAGTACTGCCGACAATGAGAGAAATTGAATTATTTCTTCTTCGTGTCTCACTAGAGCTACGTATCGGGTAGTGACAGCAACACTGCCCCACGGTTTCCGGTGGTACTGCTCCGTTTGGCCCGTATCTGTAAGCTTTATGGAAACGTGCAAAAATACGGACGAAATGAACGGACAGAAGGCTCTGTCCATATCCGGATCCGTATTTAACGTTGAGCATAAATGGGCCTTAACACTGATTGGAGGGGAAGCACACAGTGTCCTCACTCATTTATGTCCTGTATGAGTATTACAATAATGAGTTGAATACATTTGGCTTTGTGTGTGTATTCCGTCTTCTCACCTAGTCCATGAGCTATGTCCCACTCCAGAGGGCTGTCTGGTCGGTCCACCAGGCTGTCCCCCTGATTTACCAGAGCTTCTTTCAGAACCTCAAACCTATTTAACACAACTATCCATGTCTGGCCCATTCGCAGACTGAACACGTCTCCATATTTCCCTGCTAACTGAGAGTAGATGAGTGAGAGGAAAAAGGCAGTGCATGGTGCTTAATATAAACATGAGTCCTATCAGTTGCATTAATAAGACATTTTTGATATCTATGATCTACCTGTGTCATACTCTCATGGGTCCTGTTGAAATCCACAGTGAATATGTTGCCCACAACAGGAAATGCCTGTTGAAATCCACAGTGAATATGTTGCCCACAACAGGAAATGCCCGAGGTCCTGGAGGGAAGCTGTTCGGCCGACGGTTCTTAATATAATCTGCAGTGAGGATGAAAACTGCAGTGAAGAGCAGCAGACTTCTGACATCCCAGTCAATGTAGGATCCGATTACAGAAAAGATTGAATCCATTCTGCAAATAAGGGCTCAAACCTGCCAGGCTCAGACTACACAATATCTCTGTCTGTCAAAATGGTCCTTTGCGAAAGTCATTAATTCTGGCTGTGATTTGGCTGAGAGACATACTGCATGTTAGTCCCCGACCAATCAGAGCTTGATCTTCATGACCTGTGTGACACCATCAAGGGAGGTGATAGGCAGAGACTTCCAGGAAAAACAATGTAACAAGGAATCCAAAGTGGTGTGTATGCAGGCTGTTATGAAACACCCGGAAAAAGAAAGAAAAAACAACTGTGACCTTTTCTCTGTTTCACACCAACATCATCATTCCTCTTCCTCATCAACATGATGGAAGCCTGCATTTTGCTTGCATATCCTATGAAACTGGTGTGGTTTGCCCTGAGCCAATAATATGACACTTGGCAATAGAACAAAAGCCCACTGGCTGAGGTGGACTCTGCCCGCTTCATTCTTGGAAACAGGATTTCATACACTGTTAGTCTGTGACCCTAAAAGCATGTACTCTGCTCTGTTCATACTTGGTAAAAGATTTCAAACACTGTTAATCAGTGACCCCGAAACAGTTATTTTAATTTAGCAGTAGCCTATAATTTGTTGATGTAGATGTGCTGAATTTTATATAAATCACCTGTTTAAAGATTATTAAGGCTTAAATTTGCCCGTAATTAAAGGTGTGGACAGTTTGGGTGGCACATGGGGGCTGTCTCTTGACAAGTTGCTACCACGGTGACAACACTGGTTAGATAACACAGGGGTAGCTGTAATCCTTAGATTTATGATTGGTAGCACCAAAGCAATGTCTAGTTGGCGCCCCCTGTCACATTTCAGATGTCTATAACTTCTTAGCAGTTCCACCAAAGAGATTTACCCTCTAAATTTCTCAGATGAAACCCCCAGAGATTATAAATTTCACAAATTTCACAAAAATATAAATTGGTGCAGAAATCAGTTTTTTCTATTTGTCACGCTATTTGTCCTTCATTATCTAACAAGCCCCCTGATAGATTGTATGTTCCTTTGGTTCCCAGTCCCCTCAGCAAAAAACATAGTTTCTATAAAACTAACTCCACCTTGAGAAGCTACAAAATGTTAATTATGCATTGATGCATCAGTAATGATCAAATAATGTAATATATATATATATATATATATATATACATATATGTATATGTATAAATCAAATAACTCACAGGAGCCATTTTACTGCAGAAGTACTTTTGATTTTGTAAAGGAGTTTGAATGTAGAACTTTTACTGAACAGAGTATGGCTTTTATGAGTTGTTGTGTTATGTAACAGTTGTAATCATAAATAACCTATTCATCCAGAATGGCTGCAAGGTTTTTACATGACCACAGCAGTATTCTGGACCCTTCTTCATGTTATTTAGTTGGCAGAAATCCCCCAAAATGTTATTTTTTTTGCTATTTCAAGTCAATATTAACACACAAACACACACACACACACACAAAATAACTGCACATGGCTGTTTATGTTTTCTTATCAGAATTTAAAAATCCTGCTTTAACTCCTAACCTCAAAAAATCTTATCATAAAATTTGATTTGCCATGTCATTATATGAATACATAACAAAAATCGACCTCCATATCCTCTTTGGCATGTATTAGAAATCAAAATGTTACATCATAAACATTTTTTAGACGTTTCACAAATTTTCGATTTAAATGAGAGAAATCAACAAAAAGACAAATAAGGTCTAATCTAGCCTAAAAAAATATATGTATAATTGAAGCCAAGCAACATTTTGATTTACTTACTAAACCTCCTCATAGTGACATAATGACAAAAAGTTATTACTTTTTTGAATATTTGTTATGTCAAATTTACTCTTAGCGTGAGGTTGCGCAGATTTCATATTGACATGGTGCCAGAGTCACACCAAAGCAATAGTCCATCACAGGCTTCACCCCAGCAGGCATGGAGAAGGTGAAGTGCTGCATGAAGGAGGTGAAGAAGAGGAAAAGCTCCATCCTTGCCAGGTTCTCTCCGAGACACACCCGCTTACCTGAGACAGGAAAACAAACAGAAACAAACTGAAAATGTCTTTGGCACAGTTTTGGCCCAGAGTTTAAACTAATTTAAGACAACAGCAGTAGACATTCTCATACTGTAAGGTCTTTCTAAGGAGCAGAACTGCTAACCGTTGGGTTAACCATGACAAACTTTGTCCTGATTTCAGGTTTAGACAAAAGGTCAGAGGTTCACCAAAATAATTAGGCACACTTTATACGACAACGATTTCAACTGAAAATGGTAAACTTTAGTTGCGTTTTGGCCGATCGTTTACACGACAGCGGCGTTTTGGGTGCTTGAAAACACAACGTTTTGAAAACAGGTTCCAGAGTGCAATTTTTTTGGAAATGGCGGCGTCTCCGTTGTCATGTAAATGCAATATGCAGTTCCTCTGAAAACGGAGACTTTTCGCACATGCGCATTACGGTTCCAGTCACTAGGCATGTGCAAGAAAGTCAACCGTCACAACAACAATGCCGAGCTCTGTTTGTGCTGCTCACCCTGTTGATTTGAAGTGAAGTGTTGATCTGTTACTGTAGCAACTCCACCTCGTCGTCCATCCAGACAAAGTTATCTGTGCATGCTTTCGCCATTGTGTCTTCTTTGTTTTGGTTTGTAATCACCACGTTGTAGAGGAACGTGCTTCAGCACAGGTGCATGGCGTCATGCCGTGGTGTTACTTTGCAAGTTTACACTGCCACCCATTGGCCTGGCATGCATACTACAACGTTTCCAGTAGATTTTGCGGCTCTGTGTGAACGGGGATCGTTTCAATAACGTCGCCACATAAACGCAGAAGTTTTTTAAAACGCAAAGGACAGACTTTTCCGTTTTTAGAGAAACCGTTGTCGTCTAAACAGGGCCTTAGTCAAACATTGCCAATGTTTGGCTCTGTTGGTGCCCACTGGTAGGGCAAAAGTCAAGTATTCCTGGGATGACACTGCAGTGATTTTTTTTAATTTAACCTTTATTTAACCAGATAAAAGACCCATTGAGATCAAGACCTATTTCACAAGGGTGAACTGGCCAAGAAGGGCAGCAGCACAATTCATAATAAATACCACAAATGTAAAGACAGAAAAAAGATACAAACATTGAAATATAGAAATCTAAACAATTTGACAAATAAAGTGCAGGAGGTATGGTTTCAGTAACAGCTTAAGAACAAAAGCACTGTTTGATAGATTCCCGTTCTCGGTCTTTTAGGAGAGCGAAAGGCTTCAGGTGAAATAAGTTCTGGTATTTTTAGTTCAGATTGGAGAGTATTCCAAGCAGAGGGAGCAGAGAAACTGAACACTTTTTTTCCCATTTCAGTCTGAACACAAGGAGCAGACAGGTGCAAAATGTTATTAGATCGTAAGGCATAATGGCTTTAAGTTCTCTGAAGAAAAGTGCATAAATAGGCAGGAACCAAGCCAAGAAGAGCTTTATAAATCAGAGTCATCCAGTGTGTATACCTTCGTACATTCAAGTACAGGCAGAAAAGTAGCCGATATCAGAAGCTTCCAAGCTCTGAGGGAAAAATATGACTTATTTCTGTAATAGAAACCGAGTTTCATCCTTAATTTGGTGACCAAATTTCTAATGTGAGCATGAAAGCAGTTCTAATTGAGGGGATATTCTCCAGGAGAAAAGATGAATTAGAAAAGAGCATTACTTTGGATTTTTCAGCATTTAAAACCAGTTTCAGTTGTTCAAGACGAGTCTGCACTACATCAAAAGCGTACTGCAAGAATTCAAATGCCTGTGCAATAGAGTGTGAACAGCAATAAATTACAGTATCATCCGCATAAAAATGATATGAGGCATTTGACAAGTTTGTGCACAGATCATTAATGTAAATTGTGAACAAAATGGGTCCTAAGACTGAGCCTTGAGGTACGCCTTTTGTGACCTCAAGAAAGGTGGAACTAACTCAGCCATCTGAACACACTGCATTCTACTTGCCAAATAGTCTGTAAACCAAGTGGCTGCTTGTTTGGAGATGCCAATCTTGAGGAACCAAGTGGCTGCTTGTTTGGAGATGCCAATCTTGAGGAGAATTTTCAACAAAAGACTGTGGTCCACAGTGTCAAATGCCTTGGACAAGTCAATGAACAAGGCAGCACAAAACTTTTTAGAGTCCAATGCCTCAAACACATCATTAACAACTTTTAGGGCAGCAGTAGCAGTGCTATGCTGCTTCCTAAAACCTGACTGAAGTGGCTTTGATCAGTGACTGGCATTCATCACAAGATGAATGTAGGTATGTTGTTCTTTTCTTGATCATCAGAGTTTTTTCTGGACCAATCTGCAATCATTATGTGCACCGTACAGTCTCAGTGTACACTGGGACATGCTCCAGGCTCCCGTCTAAACAGGTAAATATACTGAAAAAATAAGACATTGTGTTGCTCCTCACCAGCAGAGAAAGGGATGAAAGCAGCTGGCTTCACAAACTTGCCCTCCTCGTTCAGAAAGTGTCCTGGGTTGAAGGTGTTGGGAGTCTTCCATTCATTCTTGTCAAACAGTACCGAGGTCAGATTGGGGATTATTGTAAGTCCCTGGTGGTTGGAATCATAATGACAATTCATGAAGAAAGAACAGACAGTACATGGTAATGATGTGGCATAAAACTTGCGTAGGAGAACTGACCTTTGGGATTGTGTATCCTCCCAGCTCGATGTCCCTGTTGGTAACATGAGGCACGCTGAGAGGAACTATGTTGCCCATCCTCTGGATCTCATGTATGACAGCATCAGTGTACGGCAGGTTTGCACGATCTTCCATGGACACCTGTCTGGACTGTCCAATGACTTCGTCTATCTCAGCCTGGACCTTTGCTGTGCAACAGGAGGGGAACAGACAGAAGGGAGACTTTATTTCATCAACAGTTTGCAAAAGACCCATGGAGAGATTGAGCACAATGCAGCACTGCCACATTAGTGAACGGATATATTTGTGTTCCAGTTGGACTACAAACTTGAATCAATCACAATCAGTTATGCAGTATCTTTTACAGGTACCTGTTTGTTGCACAGAATTAGTCGTGAATGTGAAGTTCACTTGTAATGACATTTGTCACCTTGAAGTAAATGTAGTCACATGATGCATCAATAATTTTCCACCTATTAAAAGAGCACTTGTTCTGGTGTCACCCATTTGCACAGAGCCGTGTTGGCCTGGTCAGTGATCTTACCCTGGATCTCAGGGTACTTTGCCATGTAGAGGAAAGCCCAGCGCAGGGTGGTGGCCGTGGTCTCAGAGCCAGCCGCAAACAGATCCAAGACAGACATAACCAGGTTTTCCTCATTAAAAGTACTGTCAGCCTGCTCCTTATTCTGAGAATATATACAAATACAAGCGTTCAAAAATGCTGCGAAATAATTTAGAACAAGAATATTAGAACATAAGTTAATAATAACAATAATAATAAGACCATTAAAAGGCTTTTAATATGTGCTGGACCTTGTACCTTGAAAAATATTGAAATGCCTTTGCTTTGCTAGACTACAATAGGTGTATGCTGTTGGCGATAAGGCCTTAAAAGACAGTGCTGTCAGGCAGAGTCTATGGCAAATGTGCATGTAAGGTCAGACAAGCATTTTATGTAAAAAAAAATCAAAGCCACATCTAGTGTCAATCACCATCTCAATCTCTTTCAGGTAGCAGTCGATGAGGTCTCTTTGGTCTGAGGGATCCCAGTTCTGTCTGTGCTGCTCAAGCTCCAGTCTAATGAAGTCCTTCACATTGTTCCAGATGTGCAGGACTGTCTGATGTGGCCCTGGCAAACGTCTCATCAGTCGAGGGAAAGAGTTGTAAAGCTGCAGAAGAGAGCAGATTGCAACAATTACTTATTGATAAGACATCTGGGTGAAAGATTTTCTATTCATGACAATCCATACCAAATATTCAAACCTGTTTACAAATCAGCTCTTGAGCATCTTACACATTTTCCATATTGAGCTGTGTGTGTACTGAATATTACATATCTGTGCCCAAATAGAGCCTCTTGCATGAGTGATAAACTGTTTTATCATGAGGACTGCCACACAGTAGTACACAGTATTAAGATTTAATAATCAATAGCTTTAAAATGTCGTACCTGTGCCCAGATGGAGACTTGAAGCTGGAAAGCTTTGCCAAAGCTCTTCATCAGTTTGATGAACTTCTCATCACTGTACTCAAAGCGATGACCAAAAACCAAGGTGCAGATGATGTTGGAGACAGCGTTGTTGAGGACGAGGTGAGGATTGAATGGTTTACCTCCACAATTAGACAGAAAATTAGATGTAAAGTGTATTCGTGATTGTGTACCATTGTTAATGTTTTGTTGTGCATACACTATTTACCTTCATAGCTACTCAAGTCCTTTGCACAGTGCATAAATTCATTTAAGATGACGGGTTCAAGTGACTTCTTGCCAAATCCAAAATATTTGAGGGTCGACAATGCAAAACGCCTCTGCTGCTTCCACGTGTTCCCATTGCTGAACACTATACCTGATGGGAAATACATCAAATGAAGTTAAAAATGAAAAAGAAAAAGAAAGAAAATGAAGGAATATTCTTTTACAACTCAAATCAACTTTATGGCACATTTCATACAACAGTAACACAAAGTGACTCACAGAGGTTAAAAACAACAAAAAAACCAAAACAGAAAACAAAAAAGAAAAGAGAAAACCCAACCCTCCCACCCCACATAGAGATACATAAATAGACACAGACACAGACACAGACACACACACACACACACACACACACACACACA
>NC_065515.1:15135450-15136855 GCF_006386435.1 Epinephelus moara | reverse complement strand
ACCACAACGGACCGGTTAAGCGTCTGCATCACTGCTGACGCCGCTCCAATCCGCCTGTCAATCTCCCGCTCCATCCTACCCTCACTCGTGAACAAGGTCCCGAGATACTTAAACTCCTCCACCTGAGGCAGGACCTCCCCCCCGACCTGGAGTGGGCAATCCACCCTTTTCCGGCTGAGGACCATGGCCTCAGACTTGGAGGTGCTGATTCTCATCCCAGCCGCTTCACACTCGGCTGCGAACCGTCCCAGCGAGAGCTGGCGTCCCAAATAAAATAGATAAATCGGTTAAAAGCCTGATAAAAGAAATTTAAAATAGATAAATAAAGAGATCTGTTAAAAGCCTGATTAAAAAGATCAGTCTTGAGCCTCTTTTTAAAAACATCAACAGATACAAGTTGGGTACATACACATTACATATGAAACAATAACATTCTATGTTCTGCAAAAAAGTTTAACTTTCAACACAATTTATATCATTTCAAGACAAGAGACAAGGCAGTTATTGTTCAGTCAGTTATTGGATCAGTGACCACACACAGTGGCCACATACTTCTTTGGCTACAGAGAACATGACGGTATGTCACGCCGTGTCGGATGGGGGCACCATCTTGTGAGGTACGCATTCCGTTACCTCTGTTACAAAATATCGATCCAAATATTGTTGCTTGATCACTGTAGCAGGCCCAGGTAACACAACAAAATCTTCACAAGATTTCCATCCAGTGATTTTCCCCATCCAGAAAAAATTTAACATGGTGTAACGCTGGCTTCACGTGCTCCAGAGTGTTACCTGTATATAACCAAGCTGTTATGGAATGCAATTTGAGAAGATGATAAATGCATTTAAATGTCATCTAAACACAAAATCTCTTTGACACTTTTTCCACAAATGGTTCATTAGTAACAAATAGGCTATGTTCACCAATAAGTTTGATTTTCAATTTAAAACAATGTGACATAGTTTAAGTACCTTAACAATACAAAATGAAAGGGGTGAAAATGGTAAAGCATAACATTTGAACTTAATAAAAAGTATGAGCTATATCACCAACTGTAACAGTGATTGGAGGGGAAGCATGTGTGTGTATTCTGTCCCCTAACCTCGTCTTTGACTTATGTCCATCTGCAGAGGGCTGCCTGGTCGGTCCGCCAGGCTGTCTCCCTGATTTACCAGAGCTTCTTTCAGACCTTCAAACCCATTTAACACCACAATCCACCTTTGGCCCATTCGCAGACTGTACACGTCTCCATATTTCCCTGCTAACTGAGAGTAGATGAGTGAGAGGAAAAAGGCAGTGCATGGTGCTTAATATAAACATGAGTCCTATCAGTTGCATTAATAAGACATTTTTGATATCTATGATCTACCTGTGTCATACTCTCATGGGTTCTGTTGAAATCCA
>NC_065515.1:15130104-15133671 GCF_006386435.1 Epinephelus moara | reverse complement strand
ATATAACACAAATAGACAGCCCACTTCAAATGATCTGATATCAGTCTTATTGTTGACTGTGTCATCCACCAACAACTAGCAAAAGCATACCAACATATACTGCCTGGAAGTGTTGTTCCTGGTCTGTCAGAAGAATGAGCTTCTGCTTTGCAAAAAAAGATGTGATCATATCTTTTTAATCCATGGAAGGGGCACGTTGGACTTTCAACTAATTCTAAATGCAATTCATAGTGTTTTATATGATCATATAAAGACATGTTTCTCTTTGCCTTTTTTGATTTATCCTTCTCATTAGCTTTCCAGTTTATCCAGAGGGTCATTTCTTTAGAGGTGAGATCAGGACTCTGCATAGGACCTTCAAGTTCACATCCTATATGACACATGTTCATACCATACCATGACCATGTAGTTTGTCAGTGTAACAGCCTTATTCCAGCTGGTTTAGTATCTCATTTAGTATCTCATTATTTTGACTTAGTAAGTCATTATTTTGACTTAGTATCTCATTATTTTGACTTAGTAAGTCATTATTATGACTTTGTAAGTCATAATTTTGACTTAGTATCTCATTATTTTGACTTAGTAAGTCATTATTGTGACTTTGTAAGTCATAATTTTGACTTAGTATCTCATTATTTTGACTTAGTAAGTCATTATTTTGACTTTGTAAGTCATAATTTTGACTTAGTATCTCATTATTTTGACTTAGTAAGTCATTATTTTGACTTAGTATCTCATTATTTTGACTTCGTAGATCTTATTTTTTTCCATCAAGTGGCGGAAATGGGCTTCCATACCTTAGCAGTTCCACCAAAGAGAGATTTACCCTCTGAACTTCTCAGATTAAACCCCCAGAGATTATAAATTTCACAAAAAGATAAAAGTAGGACAGAAATACAAATTTGTGCAGAAATTAGTTTTTCTTATTTCCCACACTATTTGTCCTTCATTATCTAATAAACTCCCTGATAGATTGTATGTTCCTTTGGTTCCCAGTCCCCTCAGCAAAAAAAAATAGTCCCCATAAAACTAACACCACCTTGAGAAGCTACAAAATGCTATTTATGCATTGATTTATCAGTAATACTCTAATCAAGTAATATGTACGAATGAAATAAGTCACAGGAGCCATTTTACAGCGGGAGTACTTTGACCTTTGTAAAGGAGTTTAAATGTAGGACTTTTTCTTGGAATTGAGTATGGCTTTTATTTTTTTAGTTGTTGTGTTATGTAACAGTTGTATATAATCCTATATAGCCTATTTACCCAGAGTGGTTGCAAGGTTTTCACATGACCACAGCAATATTCTTTACCCTACTTCATGATCTTTAGTTGGTAAAAATCCGCAAAACTTTAGGGCCGCCACTCAGCGTCAGTACAGTTTCAGTTCAACGCCAGAAGTTGCACACATAATTCATGCAAGGTATCATGGGGGCTAGGAATAAGGTGGATAACAATTATTCTATTGTTAACAATAAGGAATTTAATCCCATGTGACGGCTGTGTTTATTTGACGTCTGGTGGCATTTACAATGTCATGTCAAATGCCAGGTAAGTTGAGGTGAACAGTGAGCTCATTTGATTTGATGCAGATTCTCCTTCTTTCACCTGAAGCAGTCAGACACACATTTGACATTAGGCTGCAGCTTGATTCCAGCCGTCATCTGGAGTAATGTGCGTCTAGCACACAACCACTTATTCACCAGACAGTTGTTCAGAGGGAATATGGTTGTCGTGGTGAAAAAGGAATCTCTGTGGTTCTGATCAGGCTGCAATCTGTAGGGCTAAAAAATAAAGCCGATGTGGAAGTGCCTAAAACTGCAGTTCCTCGAATGGCCACATGAGGCTGTCTCCAAAAGCAAGTCAACCCCTCAAACCTTATAGACCCCGAATTTTAAAGCAGAAATACACATGTTGACAGCCTGGTATAGCTAAATTCCCCATTTACAACAACTGTACAGGAACTGAATGGCTTTCATTTTTTTAGTTGTTGACCACGGCAATATTCTTTACCGTTATTCATGTTCTTTAGTTGGTAAAAATCCCCCAAAATTAAATTTTAAAATCCTGCTTTAACTCCTAAGTTAAAAAAAAAATC
Source organism: Epinephelus moara (assembly GCF_006386435.1). Lineage (NCBI taxonomy): Eukaryota > Metazoa > Chordata > Actinopteri > Perciformes > Serranidae > Epinephelus > Epinephelus moara. The sequence goes on along the minus strand of NC_065515.1, from coordinate 15,131,573 downwards.
TTAAAAAATTTGATTTGCCATGTCATTATATGAGTTATAATACATAACAAAAATCGACCTCCATATCCTCTTTGGCATGTCTTAGAAATCAACTGTAACTTCATAAACTTTTTTGAGATGTATCACACATTTTTGACTTAAATGAGAGAAATCAACAAAAAGACAAAGTGACTCATGTCTCGTTCAGACAAAAGAGAAGGTCTTATCTAGCCTTAAAAAAATATTTGATCTAGAATTGAAGCCAAGCAACATTTTGATGTACTTACTAAACCTCCTCATAGTGACATAATGACAAAAAGTTATTACTTTTTTGAATATTTGTTATGTCAAATTTACTCTTAGCATGAGGTTGCGCAGATTTCATATTGACATGGTGCCAGAGTCACACCAAAGCAATAGTCCATCACAGGCTTCACCCCAGCAGGCGTGGAGAAGGTGAAGTGCTGCATGAAGGAGGTGAAGAAGAGGAAAAGCTCCATCCTGGCCAGGTTCTCTCCGAGACACACCCGCTTACCTGAGACAGGAAAACAAACAGAAACAAACTGAAAATGTCTTTGACACAAGTTTTGGCCCAGAGTTTATACTAATCTAAGACAACAGCAGTAGACATTCTCATACTGTAAGGTCTTTCTAAGGAGCAGAACTGCTAACTGTTGGGTTAACCATGACAAACTTTGTCCTGATTTCAGGTTTAGACAAAAGGTCAGAGGTTCACCAAAATAATTAGTCAAACATTGCCAATGTTTGGCTCTGTTGGTGCCCACTGGTAGGGCAAAAGTCAAGTATTCCTAGGATGACACTGCAGTGATCAGTGACTGGCATTCAACACAAGATGAATGTAGGTATGTTGTTCTTTTCTTGATCATCAGAGTTCTTTCTGGACAAATCTGCACTCATGTGCACTGTAGAGTCTCAATGTACACTGGGACATGCTCCAGGCTCCTGTCTAAACAGATAAATATACTGAAAAAAACAAAACATTGTGTTGCTCCTCACCAGCAGAGAAAGGGATGAAAGCAGCTGGCTTCACAAACTTGCCCTCCTCGTTCAGAAAGTGTCCTGGGTTGAAGGTGTTGGGAGTCTTCCCCTCTTTCTTGTCGAACAGCACCAAGGTCAGATTGGGGATTATTATAACTCCCTGGTGGTTAGAATCATAATGACAATTCATGAAGAAAGAACATGGTAATGACTTATTCGCAGACTGAACACGTCTCCATATTTCCCTGCTAACTGAGAGTAGATGAGTGAGAGGAAAAAGGCAGCGCATGGTGCTTAATATAAACATGAGTCCTATCAGTTGCATTAATAAGACATTTTTGATATCTATGATCTACCTGTGTCATACTCTCATGGATCCTGTTGAAATCCATAGTGAATATGTTGCCCACAACAGGAAATGCCCGAGGTCCTGGAGGGAAGCTGTGCGGCCGACGGTTCTTAATATAATCTGCAGTGAGGATGAAAACTGC
>NC_065515.1:15116674-15125140 GCF_006386435.1 Epinephelus moara | reverse complement strand
CATAAAAATGATATGAGGCATTTGACAAGTTTGCGCACAGATCATTAATGTAAATTGTGAACAAAATGGGTCCTAAGACTGAGCCTTGAGGTACGCCTTTTGTGACCTCAAGAAAGGTGGAACTAACTAACTAATAGTCTGTAAACCAAGTGGCTGCCTGTTTGGAGATGCCAATCTTGAGGAAAATTTTCAACAAAAGACTGTGGTCCACAGTGTCAAATGCCTTGGACAAGTCAATGAACAAGGCAGCACAAAACTTTTTAGAGTCCAATGCCTCAAACACATCATTAAAAACTTTTAGGGCAGCAGTAGCAGTGCTATGCTGCTTCCTAAAACCTGACTGAAGTGGCTTTGATCAGTGACTGGCATTCATCACAAGATGAATGTAGGTATGTTCAGGGGCGGAAATCCCGGGGGGGACAGGGGGACATGACTCCCCCTTCAGTAAAGCTGTACCCCCCTAGAATCATTTGAGACACAATTAATAATTTTTGAACAATGCAGTAGTATTTATTGAAAGCACAATGTAAGCGGTGCTCATTATAATCGTGCAATAATGTGCTATTTAAATCTTAAAAGATTTAGTCCCCCCCTCCCATTCCTAGTAGTGGTATATCCCACACTCGGGCGGGGCTGCTTGGCAGAAGTAGCAGCGTGTGGCTGGAACCGCTGCCCACATTGCGCATTGCAGGGTAAGATGTTCACTCACACAGACACAGTTTAACTTAGGCTACACAAGTTACAACACATCCCACAAGTTACAACACATCCCATTTACTGTTACAACAAGCCCCAGGCCCAGGCTGATAATATAAACTTTCTGCAACATTTCTCCTGCATTGTTCAAAAGCCTACTCAATTACGAGTGCTGCTAAGCTAAAAGCTAATGATTAAGCTCAGAGTTTAGTGATAGTCAGAGAGGACAGGAGAGAAAGAAGAGGGAGAGGACAGGACAAGAGCAGTCAGTGGCGGAGCAATGGGTACCTGTCTGTAGGCTCTCCACCTGTCAGTGAGACAAACATGAATGACGTGCAGTCTAACTGACAAGGAGCGGTCATTACGCGCAACTATTACGCACGGTTGTGGCAGAGCGGCTCGTATGGGTACCTGTCTGTAGGCTCTCCACCTATCAGTGAGACAAACATGAAAGACGTGCAGACGAGGAGCGGTCATTGCGTGCGACTATTACGCACGGTTGTGACGGAGCGTAGCTAATGGGTACCTGTCTGTAGACTCTTCTCCTGTCAGTGAGACAAACATCAAAGACGTGCAGACGAGGAGCGGTCATTACGCGTGACTATTACGCACGGTTGTGAGGTGCGCAGCGGCAGATCTCACAGCACACTGTTTATAAACCAGTTTACCAGTTTAATTGCAGGAAATGTTTAGTTTTAGTTTTAGTTTAGTTAGTATAGACATTCACTCTGCCTGTTGGAGAGATAGAGAGAAGATTAAAGCGTCAAATTGCGGTAAAAGATGCTGTATAAAAGACAGGCTACAACTTTTTTTCCTTGTCCCCCCCTGGAATTATTCTCTAAAATTTTACTGTTTATTGTCCCCCCCAACTATGAAATGGGATTTTCGCCCCTGGGTATGTTGTTATTTTCTTGATCATGAGAGTTTTTTTCTGGACCAATCTGCAATCATTATGTGCACCGTACAGTCTCAGTGTACACTGGGACATGCTCCAGGCTCCTGTCTAAACAGGTAAATATACTGAAAAAACAAGACATTGTGTTGCTCCTCACCAGCAGAGAAAGGGATGAAAGCAGCTGGCTTCACAAACTTGCCCTCCTCGTTTAGAAAGTGTCCTGGGTTGAAGGTGTTGGGAGTCTTCCATTCATTCTTGTTGAACAGCACCGAGGTCAGATTGGGGATTATTGTAAGTCCCTGGTGGTTGGAATCATAATGACAATTCATGAAGAAAGAACAGACAGTACATTGTAATGATGTGGCATAAAAATGCGTAGGAGAACTGACCTTTGGGATTGTGTATCCTCCCAGCTCGATGTCCCTGGTGGTAGCATGAGGCACGCTGAGAGGAACTATGTTGCCCATCCTCTGGATCTCATGTATGACAGCATCAGTGTACGGCAGATTTGCACGATCTTCCATGGACGGCTGTCTGGACTGTCCAATGACTCTGTCTATCTCAGCCTGGACCTTTGCTGTGCAGCAGGAGGGGAACAGACAGAAAGGCAAACTTTATTTCATCAACAGTTTGAAAAAGACCTGTCACCTTGAAATAAATGTAATCACATGATGTATCAAAAATCGTCCACCTATAAAATGACCACTTGTTCTGGTGTCACCCATTTGCACAGAGCTGTGTTGGCTTGGTCAGTGATCTTACCCTGAATCTCAGGGTACTTTGCCATGTAGAGGAAAGCCCAGCGCAGAGTGGTAGCTGTGGTCTCAGAGCCAGCCGCAAACAGATCTGAGACAGACATAACCAGGTTTTCCTCATTAAAAGTACTGTCAGCCTGCTCCTTATTCTGAAAATATATACAGATACATGCGTTAAAAAATGCAACAAAATAATTACATGTCAGTGCCATTACAGTCAGTGCATGTAATAAAGCCACATCTAGTGTCAATCACCATCTCAATCTCTTTCAGGTAGCAGTCGATGAAGTCTCTTTGGTCTGAGGGATCCCAGTTCTGTCTGTGCTGCTTAAGCTCCAGTCTTATGAAGTCCTTTATATTGTTCCAGCTGTGCAGGACTGTCTGATGTGGCCCTGGCAAATGTCTCATCAGTCGAGGGAATGAGTTGTAAACCTGCAGAGGAGAGCAGATTAGAAACTATTACTTATTGATAAGACATTTTGGGGAAAGATTTTCTAAATCCATACCAAATATTCAAACCTGTTTACAAATCAGCTCTTGAGCATCTTACACATTTTCCATATTGAGCTGTGTGTGTACTGAATATTACATATCTGTGTCCAAATAGAGCTTCTTGCATGAGTGATAAACTGTTTTATCATGAGGACTGCCACACAGGAGTACACAGTATTAAGATTTAATGAACAGCTTTAAAATGTCGTACCTGTGCCCAGATTGAGGCATGAAGCTTGAAAGCTTTGCCAACGCTCTTCATCAGTTTGATGAACTTCTCATCACTGTACTCAAAGCGATGACCAAAAACCAAGGTGCAGATGATGTTGGAGACAGCGTTGTTGAGGACGAGGTGAGGATTGAATGGTTTACCTCCACAATTAGACAGAAAATTAGATGTAAACTGTATACATGATTGTGTACCATTGTTAATGGTTTGCTGTGCATACACTATTTACCTTTATGGCTAATTAAGGCGTTTGCACAATGTGTAAATTCATTCAAGATGACAGGTTCAAGTGACTTCTTGCCAAATCCAAAATATTTGAGGGTCGACAATGCAAAACGCCTCTGCTGCTTCCATGTGTTCCCATTGCTGAAAACTACACCTGATGGGAAATACATCAAAAGAAGTTAAAAATGAAAAAGAAAAAGAAAGAAAATGAAGGAATATTCTTTTACATATTTTACACAAATCATTTTAAGACAAGAGACAAGGCAGTTATTTTATTAAAGGCCCAGACAAACCAAACCAACATCAAAGAACTACTGGTGACAACAGCCGACTGCTGCATTGCCTCACATGTCTCGGCCAAAAAAATTGCACCTGAACATACCACAAGGACTACAGCCAATGGTCAACCAAAAACTGACAGGACAGATTCAAAACGTTAGATTGCCAGTTAGCACTTTAATAACACAACCCAGTGTTTAAAAAATAAGTAATATTTACCGTGTGCTAGCAAACAATAACACAAACAAATACCATCTGTCTCTGCAAAAGAGTTTAATGGCTAAAAGCATAATCTTACCTAATATGACAAGTTTGTTTTGATCTCACACCTTTTTGATTTTAGTTGTTTGCTTTCCTCACTTCCACTTCTCTTCTGCCTTGAGCTGAACTGCCAATCAGAGTGATTTCATTCACCGATGGGCTACGCTGTCTCCAACACCCATTCAACACATAGAATCGGACTAGTGCCAAAGATGCAGGACACACTGCCAAAACTAGGGCGACAGATGCTCAACAGTTGCTCGACATTGACCGATAGCCATCATTCATTTTTGCAACTGTTAAAAATTGCTAGCTATAAAAATGGATTTTTTATTTTGTGTGAAGTACACCAACAGGAAAAAACTTCGTAAAGAGCACTGTGCAGGTAAATTGGTCATTTAAAAAGTTAATGCAGGATTTAGTGTATTTTAAGACAATGATTCCCAACTGGTTGAGCCATGGGGTCCAGATTTCTCCTTAGTCATTAGTTCAAGGTCCACACAGTTGGAGGTATTCAGTGTCATACTTGCGTTTGGCCATGTCGTTGGGCTAGTTTTCCGTCTCTGTCATATAGCTGCCCGTTAGTCACTCACTCTATAGCAGGAAATGGCACTTCAAAGTAAAAGCTTTGTGCCAGAAATTCACTGTACTTCAAAATAAGGTATGTTTTGTACAAACCTGACATGTTCGTAGGTCATTTGTGGTCCATTCAGAGTGAACTCAGGACCCAATTTTGGACAGGGAACCACCAGTTGGGAACCACTGCTTTAAGATATACAGGCAGAAATTTTTGAAGTTTTAGGCAATAGACCAGAACGACACTGGCTACTTGAAAAATGCAATGGCCATGCTTCTTTGTTAGTAATCTGTTTAACCGTTAATTTAACAGATAATCTCATTGAGACGTGGGGTCTCATTCTCAAAAGACACCTGGTCAGATAACAGAATATCCTAGATCTCACTGCAATTTGAGGTGTGTTTGGATTATAATTTTGTTAGAATTGTTCATGTTCTTTTTGTATTACAAAACAACCCTTTATTTTATAGACATGTCTAATTATATTTTGCGACCTTGCCTGAACCTGAGCATTTGTGCTAACTTAATAAATCAAGGTTGTTTGGTCAGTCGTTGGATCAGTGACCACACACAGTGGCCAGATACCACTTTGGCTATAGAGAACGTGAAGGTATATCACGCTGTGTCGGATGGGGGAACCATCTTGTGAGGTATGCACTCCATTACCTCTGTCATAAAAGTTTATGCACTCGGTCCGAAAACAATATAGCTCATAAAGTCCATGTAAGTGGATGTATTGCATCAGGATCTGTGATCCAGCCTGCTAAGTCCTAAGTTTACTGTGATCAGTTTGTCCAAATATCGTTGCTTGATCACTGTAGCAGGCCCAGGTAACACAACAAAATCTTCACAAGATGGCGTCCCCATCCAGAAAAAATTTAACATGGTGTGGCGTCAGCTTCACATGCTCCAGAGTGTTTCCTGTATATAACCAAGCTGTCGCTGCCATCTGAGAAGATGTTAAATGCATTTAAATGTCATCTAAACACAAAATCTCTTTGACAATATTTGCACAAATGGTTCCTTATTAACAAATAGGCTATGTTCACCAATAAGTTTTATCTTCCATTTAAAACAATGTGACATAGTTTACGTACCTTAACAATACAAAATGAAAAGGGTGAAAATGGTAAAGCATAACATTTGAACTTAATAAAAAGTATGAGCTATATCACCAACTGTAACAGTGATTGGAGGGGAAGCATTGTCAGCGATCACACAGTGTTTTCACTCATTTATTTCCTGTTTGAGTTTAACAGGAGTCACAATAGCAGTGAGTTGAATACACTGGCTTTACATTTGTGTGTGTATATTACATCCTCTCACCTAGTCCATGACTTATGTCCATCTGCAGAGGGCTGCCTGGTCGGTCCGCCAGGCTGTCCCCCTGATTTACCAGAGCTTCTTTCAGGACCTCAAACCCATTTAACACCACCATCCACCTTTTGCCCATTCGCAGACTGTACACGTCTCCATATTTCCCTGCTAACTGAGAGTAGATGAGTGAGAGGAAAAAGGCAGTGCATGTACCTAATACACATGAGTCCTATCAGTTGCAAGACATTTTTGATATCTATGATCTACCTGTGTCATACTCTCATGGGTCCTGTTGAAATCCAGAGTGAATATGTTGCCCACAATAGGAAATGCCCGAGGTCCTGGAGGGAAGCTGTGCGGCCGACGGTTCTTAATATAATCTGCAGTGAGGATGAAAACTGAAGTGAAGAGCAGCAGACTTCTGACATTCCAGTCAATGTAGGATCCGATTACAGAAAAGATTGAATCCATTCTGCAAACAAGGGCTCAAACCTGCCAGGCTCAGACTACACAATATCTCTGTCTGTTAAAATGTTCCTTGGCAAAAGTCATGAATTCTGGCTGTGAGTTGGCTGAGAGACATACTTCATGTTAGTCTCCGACCAATCAGAGCTTGATCTTCACAACCTGCGTGACACCATCAAAGGAGGTGATAGGGAAAGACTTCCAGGATAAACAATGTAACAAGGAATCCAAAGAGGTGTGTATGCAGGCTGTTAAGTGAAGCCAAAAAAAGGAAAAAACAACTGTGAACTTTATTTTACACCAACATCGTAATTTCTCTTTCACGTCAATATAACTGAAGCCTGTATTTTACTTGCATCTCCCATCAGACTGGTGTCATCAGCCCTGATCCAATAATAAGATACTTGGCAATAGAACAAAAGCCTACTGGCAAACATGGACTCTGCCCGCTTCAAACATGGTAAAAAAGAATTTCAAATTCTGTTAATCAGTGACCCCAAATAACGTACCCTGCTCCCTTCATACTTGGTTAAGGATTTCAAATACTGTTAATCAGTGACCCCAAACAACGTACCCTGCTCTCTTCATACTTGGTTAAGGATTTCAAATACTGTTAATCAGTGAACCCAAAGAGTGTACCCTGCTCTCTTCATGCTTGGTTAAGGATTTCAAATACTGTTAATCAGTGACCCCAAACAACGTACCCTGCTCTCTTCATACTTGGTTAAGGATTTCAAACAGTGGTAATCAGTGACCCCAAAACAATTATCTTAATTTAGCAGTAGCCTATAATTTGTTTTATAGTGGTATTAAGGCAACATGTGATCTTATCCAATATAACACAAATAGACAGCCCACTTCAAATGATCTGATATCAGTCTTATTGTTGACTGTGTCATCCACCAACAACTAGCAAAAGCATACCAACATATACTGCCTGGAAGTGTTGTTCCTGGTCTGTCAGAAGAATGAGCTTCTGCTTTGCAAAAAAAGATGTGATCATATCTTTTTAATCCATGGAGGGGGCATGCAGGACTTTTAACTAACTTTTAATGCAGTTCATAGTGTTTTATATGATCATAAAGACATGTTTCCCCTGGTCTTTTTTTTTATTTATCCTTATCCTTTTTATTAGTTTTCCAGTTCATCCAGAAGGTCATTATTTTAGGGGTGAGATCAGGACTCTGTGTAGGTCAATCAAGTTCACATCATATATAGCCGTATTCCACCTGGTGTAGTGCTACTTTACAACACATGGTGGTAGTATAGAGTTTTATAATTTTGGTCAAAAGGAAGTATACATTCTGACTTCAAAATGTCACTTTAATAATAATAAAAATAATAATAATTATGTTGTCGGAAAATGGTCTGATTATCCCGTAGTCTCTTGTTGTACTTTATAAGATTGTATCAAATGGTTATACCTCAAGTTGTACTGTGTGTGACCCCATAGTGTAACGGAAATACATAGTGTTCCAGGGATGACGTTTTTCTGTAGGCCGACACGGAAGTGAGCGCTGGTTCCCTCGTAAAAATATAAAATAAAAAAGCTTATGGAATTTGGATTATTGCAGAAAATAAGTTAATATGTACACGTTTTATCCAGTATGATAATCGTCACAAATGAAAAAGCCAACATTAGGCTATAAACGTACTACACTACGGTCGCATGACCAAACGTCACCACTATACCTAGACTGTTAGGCGCGACTCGGTGTGATGACGTTTTGTAGTCGCATTTAGCCACTTGTTCGCAACCGCCTTTTTTAAGACTCACACAAGCTTCAGAGTTCAGCAGCGGGGTATTCACTTGCGTATTTTATGTCGGGAGACGAAATGTAAACAGTCCCTAAAGCTCGTGTTAACCACAGACCTTGTTAAAATCCATTCTCAAGACTTTGAGACGAAATATATGGAAGCGAATCGTGACTAATATTTAAATTAAAATATATTTGCAGAAATGCTTTTTCATTTTAAGAATGTGGCTGCATTATTTCACTCATAAATAAAATTAATCATCAATCATCCTATTTGCATTTTAATTTTCTTCTTCAAGACTGCTCATTCTTTTACTTAATTAAAATGAAANCTGCATTATTTCACTCATAAATAAAATTAATCATCAATCATCCTATTTGCATTTTAATTTTCTTCTTCAAGACTGCTCATTCTTTTACTTAATTAAAATGAAAAAGAAAAAGTCATTTGAGATTTAATTTTCAAAATATGCCCCAGCAAATAGATACCAAAATTCAATTTGAAATGTAAAATTTGA
>NC_065515.1:15111162-15114310 GCF_006386435.1 Epinephelus moara | reverse complement strand
AGAAGAAAATTAAAATGCAAATAGGATGATTGATGATTAATTTTATTTATGAGTGAAATAATGCAGCCACATTCTTAAAATGAAAAAGCATTTCTGCAAATACATTTTAATTTAAATATTAGTCACGATTCGCTTCCATAGAAAGAACCGTGAGTGGTAAAATGCTAACTCATTTCCGGGTTTAGGACTCATTTCCGGGCGCAGTCTTATTGTGAAAGTCTGCTGACCGGAAATTGTCTGGCTAGTTATCTGTCTTGTTAGCTTGTCAGCTATCCGCTCTGTGACCTGCTGTGTCCTCCAACGTTTGAGACTTGACAGCCGGTCATCTAAGGACAAGAGCCCCCAAACCATGGTTTTCGAGGAGAAGATGATCACGAACGGAGAGCCCGAGGATGTTAGTAGTTTTGATGGATTTAATACGACCCTGCTTTGCCAGTAACGTTTTGTTACCTTAGCTAGCAAGCTAACACAAGACCGCTAACCAAGCGATAGCATCACCTAGCTGACATTAGCATTAGCCAACGTTAACGTTACCATAGTCGTACAGAAACATGTTGAAGCTAATTCATGCAGTAGAATCAAAATTGAAGGGTAGTTCGTTTGTGAAGCTGTCCTGTTAATTGCCGAATCAGTTAATATCAAAACAATAGCTAAACACTGTGTGACGCCTGTGAGGGAATTAACGTGATTGATTTGGTTGTGTTATGTCTGTTCCAGGAGGAGGAAGAAGAGGAGGAAGAGGAAGATATGGTGGTATGTTTATTGCAGATCCACATCAGGATCGAAATATGTTAACGGTCCCACAGTATTATTGTGGTATTAGGCGTTTTTAAAATGGAATGACATTGTCAGGAAAGCAAAGGAGCATTTATTCTGAAGAAGCCAAAAGGGAAATCAATACTAAACTGACAAGTATGAGAAACAAAAATGTGTGTTTAAAAAAAATCCTTCCTGCCTCCCCTCCCTGCATGGCTAACGATTACCAGTCATGGGGTTGTTACAGGGCAAGCCGGGTCCATTATTCAACTTAATCTATTAATAAATAAGCCGTTTTATTTTTCTTTCCATATAAAACAGTCTTAAAAATTTGCTATGCTAACCCCCCTTTTACTGATTGATTCATAACCCCACACCAATGTTAAACATTGAAGAAAAACAAGGTTTAATGTTACTGAGGGTGTGTTTTTGTCCCTTTGATCAGAAGGGAGTTATCACCTCTGAATATCCTTCATATTCTCAGTTACCAGTTAATGAGTTACTAATTTATGGTAATTTCTGAGGCTCTAGTTTGTGGTGCTGTTATTTAGATGTTTTCAATATATAGTTTATCCTGATACCTGCAGGGATGGGAATCAAGAGCCTGTTTTATTTGTGAACCAATTCCAAATTGTCTGCTCCATCTGAAACCTGAGCCTCCAAGCTCATCCGTTCCTTTTATTGATGCTGGCATCATTTGCGCACTGCAAAACAGTGACGTCAAACTCCTGCATCTATGCAACTGGAAAGCTGCAACAAAGAGTCATGGTGGGGAGGAAAAAAAACAGTGCAAAGTATGGATACATTTCACAAAGTAAGATGACGCACGCTGCTGTTGCTCAGCTTCACAATTTATTAATAACACTACATTAGATTGTGATTGAATACTCTTGACAGGAGGACCGAAACGTTAGTGTTATTAATGAATTGTGAAGCTGAGCAAGAGCAGTGTGTGGGATTTTCTGTTCAAACACTCAAGTGATGTTTTCCAACGCACCTGCATCTGAGACAGTTGGATGTGTGAATACCTTTCTTCAAACAGAAAGATGACAAAAGTGCTACTTGTAATATCTGAAAAATGTCAATTTCAAGTAAGGGTAGACACACCAGTAATATGCTGAAACATCTTTCTTATAAACATGGGCCTAAATTTCAGGAATGCTATGTATTTGATGCTCTACGCACAAGTGCCATTGCTTCCTAACCAAGCAGCACATCTGGTAAATATCCTATGTTGTAATAATATCAGCGCCAAGTAGGCAGGCTTTGCAGATTTTTTCTCTGATTAAGAAAACCTAAATGAAAGCAAATGCTGTACAAATATTGTCTTATTTCATACATTTTAGATGTTGACATGCATGTCCTTTTGTACTCTGTTTTCAGACTCAGATAATGAAACAGTTGTGTTGATGCTGAAAAGAAAATTGAGTAGAAATCAATACAGGAATTGGTTAAAAAAAATCAGACCAATACACAGAATTGATATTGGAATTAGTATCAGTATAATCATATCATTTCCCATCCCTAGATACCAATGGAGCAACTTAGTGTAGCACTGATCGTCTGTTGAATTTTGAAGGACGCTCATCAAGGCAGATATTCAGAATGCTGCATACTCTGTTTCAGGATCCTCTTGACGCGATGCGACAGAAGTGTGAAGAGACAGAGCATTGTGTTCACACCCGGGAGCGTCTGGAGCTGTGCGAGACCAGAGTTGGCTCTCGGCCTTCGACAGCGGAGGATTGCACCGAGGAGCTGTTTGACTTTCTCCATGCTCGGGACCACTGTGTAAGTGTGACATTTGCCAACTGAAGCAAGCAGAGAGATGTAAAATACAGCCCAAAGGAGCCAAGGTACATGAGTAGGCATTTTGTCAGACTTGTAATGGGCTGACAGTGATAGTGCCAGCAGGGGGCACCAAAGCTACATTAACAAAACTGTATTATATTTTAGTTATTGTAAACGTAAACATTTATTTTAATTAATATAACAGAAAAATCCATCTGACTTCTCTGTGATGGAGCTGACAGCCAATTGACGGAGATGACGTTATTTGAAATGCTAAATATTACACAAATATATAAAAGAAAAACTGCAAGCACACAGAAAGGCATTTCAAAAATGAATCTTCTCTTTTTAATTGTCTCAGATTTTTAAAGAAATCAGCTGTTATTTGGAAACTTCGATGTGAATATTTGTAACCAAGCTGATCAGTGGGGTATTCCAGGTAGGAGGTTCAACAAACTCTGAGTCTATCCCTGAACTCTGAGTTGACTTACTCTGAGATGGGAAACTCTGAGTATCCGGTTCCAGAACAGCTGATTTGAGTTAGTTCAGTCAACTCTGAGTATGTTCACTCTGAGTTAAACCGACAATAAAAAGCCATCATCAA
>NC_065515.1:15053918-15110437 GCF_006386435.1 Epinephelus moara | reverse complement strand
GGACTGAATGAATGAGGAAATGAAACAGTGTGTAAGAGGGAGGAGACAGAGAAAAACTCAGGGTTTATTGAAGAAAACCTGTCAGCGAGCAGGTTAGGTTCACAGAGTCTGTTACCATGGTGACTGACTCAGAGTTTCAGTTACCTCTCTTTCTGGAACGGATAACTCAGAGTTTCTCTCATCTCAGGGTTAACTTACTCTGAGTTTTCACATAACCCGCTTTCTGGAATACCCCTCAGCTTTCAAACAAAATAACAATCACTGCAAAATACCTATATTTTTAGAATACAACAGACACCATAACTGGGGATGTGACAACACATTTAGATTTAATATTGCAATACAACACTGTGACAATCGTGGGTCTGTCAATAATATACAAGAATAGATTAAACATGCATGAATCAGACAATAATTAAAAGACAAGTGACCTCTGTCAGCACGGATGTCAACTCTGTAAAATATCTGAGGAAGTTAATATGTTACGGAGTGGATAAAAAGTTATATATCAATGGTTTTTATGGCATAAACATAGAGGGTAGCCAATTTTTTTTCAAAGTTGCGAAGAGTTCTCTAAATGCTAATCAAAATACTGATTTTTAAACCATAATTCTTATTTGGTTTTGATTTAGAACGGCTAAAATAGAAACCTACCAGCACTTGAGCCGCATACCCACCTTTTTGGAAACCAAGGGCCAGTACTGTGAAGCAGGATGCTTTGCTTGTAATTGACAACCAGTCCTCTTTTAATTGAACACGCTTGTGGCTGGATAGGAACACCCAGAGTTGACTAAACTAGTTGGTAACCAGCTTTGTGACAGCTGTTATCCAGATGGCCAGTGTCAAGTGAAGCCAAATAACCAGAAGATATCCTGGGTATGTTAAACTTGCTTTGTAGTGAAGTGTAGACACAAGTTCTGAGGATGTGGCTCACCCTTTTATGCCTGATCAATGCTGGGTTCAGACTACACAACATTTTTGTCCGTGCTGACAGTCACCATGTCAGGTTAGGCGATTATGGAGTCACAAAATCTTGTCATGACTTGACTGACAGACATGAGAGAGTACACACTGGTTCACGACCAATCATCGCTGGTCAACTTTCCTCGGTTTATTCTTGTCCTGTTGTTGTTATTATTACTATTATTATTTCTGTCACTGAGGGTGTTCATGTCCCAGCTGAACTGTTTTGTGTAGTAATGTAAAACCACCACCAGATGGCAGGAGCTACATTACAGTGCCATAAGAAAACCATGCACTGAATCCTCCACAAGTTCCTGCAAATGTTTTACTATTAAAGTCATTCTCTACACCGAAACAATAAGGGCCTTTTCATTGTAAACAGATACAGTAAGTGTTGAGTTTGAAATAACAGCACGATGCATTAAATTTAACGGGGCAAACAGGAGCAGGTTAAAAAATAAAAATAGAAAAATACAAAGGGAATGAGAAATAAAGGCCTGTTTCTAACGTAGTCTGTTTCAAATGAAGCTGGTACCCTTTGCAGTGGTGGTGGTTAGTAAAGGCCAAGCCACTATTTGTGAACTTTATTCCTTTGAAGAAATCACCTTCTTTGCTATCTTGATGCTAATGGCAGTACTCACCAGGTTGCTGAAGTGCCTCTGCCGTTTCACGCCAGCATTTTTCCCTTTTTACTCTGTGGTAACTTCCCTAGAGGAAATATCAATAAAGCTGGGGTGTTGTTGCCGTAGAGATGTCTACAGCAGCAGATCGTTCTATGTCTCTGTTGGTCAAAGTGACAACTGTTACGGGAGAAGTCGTTGAAGACAAAAAGAAAATCAGACGTGCTTGACTTTCTGTCAGGATGCCGCAAGATGTCTGTTGTCGTCTACTAGGACACACTTCATGAGAGAAAACAATGGATTATCACTCATTGTCGTTCACAGTCCGTGCCAGCTCCATACGGCACTGTGTTGGGCTGTAATCGGGCTAATATTGTGTAGTCTGAACCCGACTTAAATTATGTTTTTGTAGCAATCTGACAGTTGACAAAAATCTCGGGCACATCTTAAAAGGTGCCAATGTTTTCAAAAAAGTATATATTTTAAAACAAACACGATTGTGACAGTAGATTTTTACACTGATATTATCAGTACACACTTCAAGTTTGAAGGCTTTTAACACATTTTTTATTGTTTGAAGTTGTGAGGTCATATCTGGGCAAGGGTGTTTTCTCACTCAGGGCAAATCTAGAAGTAAAAAAAAAAAAATGAAAGCAGATGAAAACATTTTATAAATCATATTTATTTCATACACACAAATTCTTAAAACTAATGTTTCACTCCAAAAATGGAGTTAGTGTGTTGATAACTTTTTTTAAGTTTTTTTTTTTTTTTTTTTTTTTTTTCCCTTCGTTTCTTTGTTTGTTTACTCAAGTGAAATGGGCTCAGTCAGCACCAGTTGGACATTAGTTTTCTGTCACACATTTTAGGACAAATTGTTCTCTTGCGTAAAGTACATTTTCGGTGCCCACAGCTGGCATTACGACCAGGAGGTTAACTGGTGGTTACGTGCAAGAACAGTGAGTACTTTTAGTGAGTGCTAGAACAGAGAGTACCTCATAATTCCCAAAAGGTTTATTGTTTAATTGAAATACAAGCTATGTCATCCATTTTCATTGGTCCTTTTGGAAGTATATCACCACAGCACACAAAGAGACCACTGTGTTGTTGCAGTAAAGGTGAAATGAAATTACCCTTGCCTTTGCTTATAAGTTCACAATGAACAACCTGGTAGTTCAGTAACATTAAATTAAGATAAGCCTTTTACAACTGTAGCATTTAAAAATACATGATGGGGTTGGTCATGACCAGCATGTTGCAAGTGGTAAGTGATCTGCTCCACCAGTTTCCCAACTGAAGACTTAATTTACCTTACCTTGTCCTCTTGTGTCCTCTGTAGGTGTCACACAAACTGTTCCATTCAGTCAAATGAAGTCCTCCCAGACTGTTGCACCCCTGGCTGATGACATTCTTCAAATATAAAGATAGCTTGGTTTTAAAAACATCCACATGTGGATCTGCTGTATGTTGTAACTTTAAATGTATACTGTATCTGCCCACGAGTATTTAAAGAGGTGGCCTGAGTCAACATTTCATTAAAGTGGATGGCTTGACAACCTTACCTTTGTGTTTGCAACTTTATTTTGATTCTATTTTCATTTGGTTAATAATTCTTGAAAATCTAAACCTCTGCAAACAGAATCTTGTTTTGAATAAGTTAAATTTGAAACTGATATTAACAGGGCTAGCCTTGCATGAAACCCAACAGCATGTGAAGCTTTGTTCTGTTGTAAATTTTTCATTGGGACCTGTTTAACTCATCGCTGCCTTTTTTAGAAAAATGATGCCTGGAAACGAGACGTCCTGTACTGAGGAGTGCTGAGTATATTTGTTTTTAGGGTTTTTAAATAGAACTAATCGATGCAGGGTTCCCACATTTCCTTGAAATCCTTGATGGGGAAAAAAATAAATCAATGCCAGGGAACTGGACCTCGAAGGTTTTTGAAAATCCTTGAGTTAGATGTTTAAGAGTGTGTTGGCTCACTGAAAATGACTCACTTGAGGCAACACAGGCGCCCTCCATCTTGCAAATGGTATTACTCAGTAAAAACCTGCTATCTGGCTCCTTGTTTGAGCAAATGTCTTTCTGTTAGACTCAAGGTGACTGAGCTCCATAATGAATGTGTAACCAAATGAGTCAGGAACTGTATACTGTGTTTATTTATCAGAGGAGGGGAGTGGCTGAGGTGTGATTTCACTTTATTTTCTTATCATGACCCCCCTGTAGCTACAAATCCTTAAGCCTCCTTGAGCCTTCCTGAGTGACTAGGGGAAAGTGCATAACCCTCCATCCACCAAAAATAACCATATTTCTGTATAAATGTAGGTATGGAGCCAATACAATGAGCCAACACCACAGAGTTATCACCAAAACAAATGCAACGCATTCTCACTCCGACTGCGTCACGTATCGACATTTGGTCATGGACCTTCCACGTCCAGAATCGATGCGAAAGGTACCCTGGGTGCGTTGGCTGTTCACGTTCTGGGATGCCATGTCAAGTTCTGCCTGTTACATGCATTGTGTTCTTTCAAAATACACTAATGTTTTCACAGGAAATTTACTGCTTGCATACAGTCTCTTTCAAAATAAAGGCACTGCGTCACTACAACAACGCAAATTGACATTTTTTTCCTCCAACAACTAAAGCACATGGTTAGGTTTAGGAAATAAGAACAGGGTTTGGCTTTATAATCTTGCGGGATGCAAACACTGCTCTCCTGGATGAAAGTGTGTTTGTTGGACCCATCCACCACCCCTCCTGCCCTACTCTAACTTTTGCCATCTTAACTTTCATTCTTGTCCTGCTGCATTTCCCCCTGACGCCACCAAGCCTTGTTAAACTATAATGGCGACCGGTAGCATATCATGCCGACGCTAAAGTACGGCTTTTTTCATCAGTGTCTGACACCGCAAGTCACTGCCCAAGCGCCGGATTTCGATGAATTTGGAGTGAGACCGGGTTGAAACAAACAGCAAACTTCTTTAAGGTTCTGTGCATAACTTTTAAAAAAATCCATGTCATTATTGAGGCCATTAAGTGAACTGCAGTCAGCGTCCTGCAAGCACCTGGGTGTCTGCTTAAACAGTGACAAATGAGTTAAAGTTTAATGGCACAGGGCTACATGGGGGGAAACGCACGGACAAAAGTTAAGTTGGTAACAAGCAGAACTCGACGGTGTCCCAGAACGTCAACAACCAACGCACCCGGGTACCTTGCACGTTGTATGTGGACGTGGAAAGTCCATGACCAAACGCCAATATGTGACGAGGTCGTAGTGAGAATGTATTGGTTGACAATATTATGACATAATTGTATAGTTTCTTCATATTACAAATTTAGACAACAGGAACGAACATCCACAGCCTTGTAGAGGAATCCAGTGAGTCACTGATGGGAGATCACCAGCCCAAGCTCATGTGTTCTGGACAAACCAGTACAACAGTTAAGTACATCATCATACTTCAAGATAGCGGTTTGACATATGCCATTAACAAGCTGTTATTCAAAGTATTCTGGGTTTGCATTGTAGCATAACCTGCCAAACTCAAATGACTCTATCAGGGAGAGGAAAGCAGGATCAAATGTTGGTCTTATGGGTTTTTACTGTACCCATGACTGAATGTTGAGCAAACATGTACATTATAGTTTGCTTATTACAAAGCTCCTGGTGATTGTCGACGAATGTAAATATTTGTACATTTTGTGGGAGTATTCACCTCTGAAAACATGTTTTTTTTCTTGCATTTAGAAATTCTAAATAGAACTGATAGAAGCAGGGTTCCTACAGATACTTGAAATCCAGTGGTTCAGGCAGTGATGTAAGAGGTAGCATCCGTGCTCTGTGGCCTCTGGCTTGAAGCCAGCAGCAGGTCAGCTAAGGTGAGCGTCTCTGCTAGGGTCATGGAGGGTCATCATAAGAAAATAAAGTGAAGTCACACCTCACACCTCTCTCTCTCTCTCCTTGTCTTGTTCTTATACCAAGGACATCTGGGGCCGGCCTACTGTCCGCCCCAAGAGTTAAAACAAAACTCGGTGAAGCAGTGTTTTGTTATCATGCAGCACAAACCTGGAATAACCTCCAAGACGTGAGACAAGCAACATTCCTTTTTACACTGCCTGCTCCACCCTGTAACGACTAAAAACTTATTTTAAAACTCAATTTGAAATCATTTTAAATAATCTTTTTATCTTTGCACCTCTTGTCTGCACTTTTGCTATTTTTAATGGTGATTTTTTATTTTTTTTTAATTGTGAATCATAAATTAAGTTGACCTTTTATATGTTTTATCTCTTTACTCTTTTATTGTTAACTGCATCCTTGATCATGTTTTATATTTTATTGCTCTGTAAAGCACTTTGAATTGCCGTGGTGTATGAAATTCAAATCAAGGTACAAAAAAACCCTGACTTTAACTTGACTGCAACATGACCGACTTTATGGTGATAAATAAAAAAAAAAAAAAAGAAATAACTGTAAGGAGTCATAGCTTAGGAGTGAATTGCTTTTCAGAGCAACTCTGAGCAAAGAAGGGACAGAAACTTTTACTGCAGTGAGGAGGTGTGGTTGACCCTGTTGTTCGGTATGATGCATTCTTTTAACAGATGTGACCATTTTATTTCTGGTGTTGTATTGTTATATTATATTGTGTGAGTACCCCTAATGAGGTCAACCTCTTTGTGTTTCCACCAGTTTCTCCTTTGATTAAGAAACTCTTAAGCCTCGTAAAAGTCCTCCTCCCTGCTCCTTACAGTTTTTCACCTTTGGAGCTCTTTAAAGCTTTGTGAACAACTTCTATCTTTATAAGGACCTAGTCTTAACTTTAAGGGGAAATTCTAAGAAAATGTCACAACTCTAAGAATTTCTTACATTTTCAGCACTCTTTGTACTAGGAAGCTTCATGAGTGGCCCCTGATTGTTTGAATTTATGGCAAAAAGCTTACAGAAGGAGGAAGTTGTTTTAGTTAGGTCTTGAGTAGCAGCGTTTTGAATCAGCTGTAAAGACACAGCATGGACACATTTTTCCAGATCCTTAAGGTTCTTAAGGTGATCATAGGCTGACTTTGTAATTGTCTTAATGTGGCTGTTATTACTGGTTGCACAAAACACCTTGAGTTAAGATTTTTTAATGGTGATTTTTTTATATATATTGTGAATCATTTAGTAATTTATTTAACCTTTTGTATCTTGTTTTTTCAAACATACTCTTTTATTGTATGTTTTATATTACAGAAGGAGGAAATCCAAAAACCGTCCCAATCACACGTGTTGCATCCTTGAATTTAAGGGAAGTGGGCCTGAAAAGTCCTTAAAAATTACTGAATTTGATTTAAGAGTGTGTGGGATCCTTTAAAATGACTCACTGGCGCCATCTATGTTTCAAACGTTATTACTCAGCAACATAAACCCCGCCTGCTTACCAGGTCTCTCGCTGCAGTTGCTGCAGTTTGATGAAATGTTCCTGTTTGTATCCTCAAGCTGACTGAGCTCCACCATGAATATATAACCAGGTGAGCTGACCACCTCCAGTTGTTGACGTAGGTCTGACAAGTCAAACAACCCACATGACCCAACTTGTCTCCCTAGTCTCAGCTATAACACCGTTTATCCTCGTGCTTGGACAGATAAGACAACGAGGGACACCATGGAGCACGTTACGCAGTTTCTTCAGGGAGTGGAGCTGGACACCAAGATAGCAGGGCTGCTGACAGTCGCTGCCTGCAGTGTGGGAGCTCTGGTGCTGCTGGTGCAGAAGGTCCACACACACCGGGATGCGGAGGACAAGATCCGCAGAGCCAGGCAGCACCGGGCGGACACCCTGCAGCGGGCGGAACAAGCTGTTCTCCAGTACAAGAAGACGGTGAGAGCGCCAGAGCCTGTCGGGAAGGGAAGTTAAGACACGGTTGTCTAGAGGCTTGTTGTTTCCTATTATTATTATTATTATCATCGTCATTCTCTATCAAATGTGCTGCCTCTAAGTTTGCAATGTAAGGTCACATTAAAGTGTCCTATGAGACAGGGGCATGTCTAGAATTAGAGGACACAGGGGGCCTTAGCCCGGGTGTCTGTAGGGGGGTCCTTGGTCTGACAAGTATGACAAACTGTGCATTCTCCACTGCCTTTAAGAGGCAAAAACAAATGAGATAAAATAAATCCAGAGGACACGCCCATGTTTTTTAACCACTACTTGCTTTATTTGTCAAAACACCTGGGAATTTATTTGATGCTTATGATTATGATGCGTTTTTATGCACTCTGGCATCTTATTTACCCTTAAATGTGTCCCTTCCCCTCTAGATTAATGAAAAATTGTGATTTAAAAAATATTAGTAATTGTCAGTAATAAGCATTGAGTAGAAATAGAATACTTTGCAATTGCTGTCACTAAAATTTAGCGGATTTTGAAGTGATTGTACTTGAGTATTATCCATTTTATGCTGCTTTATATTTGCACTCCACTACATCTCAGAGGGAAATACTATACTTTTACTTCACTACATTACTTTTCCACTTTAGTTACCTTAATACAAAATATAATCAACTGATAATTATGTGCATATAAACACACACGCAGCTTCTTATGTTCAAATATTGGCAGCTTTACACACTCTCCCATGACGGTGCACTAAAACCCTTTGGCGTGAGTACAAAACAAGACATTAGATTACATAATTTTGGGGTTTGGGAGAGACAGACCGACATTTTTCAACATTTTAACACATTTTTCGATAATGATTAGTCGACTAATCGAAGAAATAATCGACAGATTAGTCGACAATGAAAATAATCGTTAGCTGCAGCCCTAATTTGTACACACATTTAAGGGATTGGTTTATATTTCATTTGTCCAAGGCTAGAATAATTAGTTGCTGATGGTCAAATTCCATTTAGCTGCTTCAGTGTCCTGGTATTGTGCTCACTGTCATGGCTCTCTGGGACAATGGAATACAACAGAGCTATCTTTAATGTTATTAATAGCCTAACATCAGTTATTTTCCCTAAATGCCACGTCAAAAAGTCTGCAGTGAAAAAGGGCTATAGATTAGTCAACTGACAGAAAATTAATTGGCAACTATTTCAGTAGTTTTTTTTTTTTTTTTTTTAAACAAATAAGCCCCAAATTTAGTGGTTCCAGCTGCTGACATTTTCCTCTGCTGTTTGTCAATCTGATCTTTAGACTGATCTTTGGACTGTTTATTAACAATTTGAAGATGTCACCAGCCATATATAATGAATTCCACCAGTATTTTCTGACATTCTATAGACAGAATTGATTAATTAAAAATAATGTGCAGGTTAGTTGATAATCAAAATAATAGTTTGCCCTATATTTGTCATCTGTGAAGAACTTTCAGCCAATTTAAAAAAGGATAATTATTGCCTAGTGCATAAACTCATTTTTTATATGTGTGTGTTCGTGTGTGTGTCCTCTAGAATCCGGTGACCAACTCTGCCTTTATCTTGTCGCTGTCCCTGTCTGAGTTGACAAACAAGCTGCAGGATGGTTCACTGAGCCCTGAGGAAGTGTTTTACTGCTACATGGAAAAGGTTCAAAACCAACAGAAGACATTGTTATTTTCATTATCACAAATTTCTCAATGTCTCATTAACTCCACATGCAAATGTATACTAACTTAAGTTTACGTACTGACACATTTCTTATTATGTAGGTTAATTATTTATCATTACAAGAGCACTTTTGCATGCACCATTGTACAGTTGTGCCATTTGTTAAAGGCTTTTGGCTCAAAGTAGACCAAGTGCATATTGATTTACTTGCTTATACATTTTTTACACTGCTTTCATATTTTACATAACCAGACTTTCAGAGGGAAGGTGTGAATATGAACCTGTCTGATTTTTCTTTTCTCACAGACTCTGGCTGTGAACAAAGATCTGAACTGCTGCACAGGGATCTTGTTGGAGAGTTTTGACCTGGTGAAAACAGTTGCCACCAAAAAGGAAGGTCTCTTGTATGGAGTTCCAGTTAGCATCAAAGAAAACATTTCATATAAGGTATTTCATAGTTGTTAATTATCTGCATCTTTAGATAGATTTTTAGTGTCCCTAAAGGGCAGATTTGTTTCATATGAACATCACTACATTTGTACAGAGTACACAGTGTTTTAGTTACCAGAGGAATTAAAAAGCAAAATGGCAGAGGGGACACAACTTTTTCCATCGAAGTGTCCTATATCTGCCACCACACAGGATAGGAGTGAAACATAGGTTGAGGGGGCGTCCATTGTCATGTGTTATGATAATTGGCATGCAAGTGATGACTCTGTCACTCGTTGGGGATTGGGACTACATTCACCTTTTGGTTAGCAGTTCAGTAAGGGACAGCTTGTTGCTGTTTGAGACAGTTAATACGCTGAGGATGTCACTCGTAAAACTGTTACGGCGGTCTCGTTTTGTGTTTTTATCTAACACTGCTGTCTTTCCCTGTGTTTCTTTTACAACACAAGAATACAGACAGTTCTTGCGGTGTGATCATGTACCTGGACAAGCCTGCTCAGAAGGACGGCGTGCTTATTGAAGTTCTGAAGAGACAAGGAGCCATCCCCTTCGTGAAGACCAACGTGCCCCAAACGTTGCTAAAGTTAATAAGTTCTCAATCAAGTTAGCAAAGTGATAAGCTGTGAAGTAACAAGGGCTGTACTGAAGGTCATTTGAGACATTCGAAAGAGGCTTCGATTGTCTGTCATATTTTATAACGTCATTACCCTAAAAAGAATTAGAAACGTGCAAAATTTGGATAGGTTTACATAAAGTGATTCATCGGATCAAATTAATTATCATTATTATTTTTTTGCCACGACTAATGCCGGCGCAGAGGCATTATGTTTTCAGGTTGTCTGTCTGTATGTTTATCCATCCCATTCTCATTGACGCAGTATCTCAGTCACACCTTGAGGGAATTTCTCCAAATTTGGTTGAAATGTCTATTTGGACTTAACAATGAACTAAATTGATTTTGGTGGTCGAAGGTCAAACGTCACTGTAACCTCTCAAAACATGTTTTTGGCCATCACTCTTTAATTCATTTGTCATAGTCCTTTTCCCACTGCACAAAAAAAACACTAAACCCTGCAAACATGTGGCTTTTTAATGTAACAGGAAAGGTTTTAATCGGCAGTAACTGTAACGTTAGCCCTTTTTACAGAGATGGCGCTATAGGGCCACTACCAAGTCCGTTCTTTGTGCCTTCTTTGCATTTTTACACAGAACCAAATGACGGCTATAGCGTGGGATTACACTCTGCAGATTCTTTGCAGAATCAAAAGAGGTGTGACATGTAACACATCAGCATTGGCCTTTATTGTGACCTGTTAACATACGCGTCGGCAGCACTTTGTAAACAACAACAAGGCATTACCTTGTCAACAACAAATAATTTCCCCTCGGGGATCAATAAAGTATTTCTGATTCTGATTCTGATTCTTTTCTGTTTTATGGTGGCTGATCTAGTCCTCTGCTCGAAGGGTAAAGAGCTGTCAGACCTCATTGTTTTCCCAATTTGTCGACATGTACAGCGGCTGTTCTTCTTCTTTGAGTTAGCCGCCAATTGCTAACAGCTAGGTTTTTTTTTTATCTCCTGCTGTGTGTTGCACGCATGACACATTGTCAAATTGTCGTCACACCCATGCCACCCATGACCTCGTCCCGCAGACTCCCCTGTTTATACAGACTCTCCTGTTTCGGTGCTGTTACTACCTCCCATGGCGGATTAAAGGCGTGACCACTTTGTCCCCCATTCCACGATGGTAATTTCTCCATGATGTCGAATATGACACCAAAAAAACAAAAAACCCACACACAGAAAGATATACTAGTCTGCTGCAGAGCCGTGTACACAGCGCTGATCTACTGGCAATGGGAAAGGATTCTATAGCCTATCTTTAGCAAATTTACCTGAGTTAAAAAAGCTAGTGTACACGTGCTTATTTTGGTTGAAAAGGCATATATGACACATTTTCACACAAATGCCTAGTAAGAGAAAACTATGAAGTGATGACATTTTTTTTTATTTCTCCAGTTATGAGTGCAGTAACCCCATCTATGGGCAGACCGTGAACCCCCACAACCTCAAGAAGACCTGCGGAGGTTCGTCTGGTGGGGAAGGGGCTCTCATTGGAGGAGGGGGCTCCATACTTGGTTTAGGCACTGACATAGGAGGTAGCGTCCGTATTCCTGCTGCATTCTGCGGGATCTGCGCCTTTAAGCCAACAGTAAGACGGCTAAGGTGAGCGTCTCTGCTCCAGTCAGTTTTGAATCATCACTATAGAGTCATAACACTTTGCGCCACACTTTAATCTTTGATGTTTTTCTTTGTGTCTTGATTAGTGTAAATGATGTGATCCCCCTCTATCCAGGGCAAAAAGCATGTAAGTCACAGCTGCATCATCATTGCCTTCATACTACACGTGTTGTCTGAAAAAAGTTGTTACTTGTTCTTTTGTTTCTTATTAAATTAGTGCAATCAAGTCCTGGACCCATGGCGAGGGATGTGGAAAGTCTGGCCCTGTGTATGCAGGCTTTTCTTTGTGACCACATGTTTTCTTTGGACGCCACTGTTCCACCCATACCTTTTAATATGCAGGTGTGTCCACAACAACAACAACAACAACAACAACAACAAAACAAAGTGAAATGTTTCACAGGGGATTATGTACTGTTTCTCGAATGGGACCAGTAACTTGCTGGAGTCTCTTCTAGCAACAAAATACTCCAGCACATAGCCCCCAGTAAAATGGTTGAATTGTTGTTTTATCACTTGGTATTTGCACAGGTTAAACAAATATCCAACGTGTTACCATTTGTGCGCACTTAATCCTCTTATCTAAGTCTCTCCAAGAAAGCAAATGAGTGTATGTCCCATCACATTTCAACATCACAATGCGTCTGTGCACCCCAGCAAAACCTTTGGGATAACCAAAGCCTCAGCACCTAACCTCAGTAAACAACCTAATGATCTTGTGGCTAAATGAGAACACATCCCTGCAGCCGGGTTCCGAATTCCAGTGGGAAGCCTTCCCAGAAGGGTGGAGGCTGCTCTCGTGCTAAGCTTGGTCAAACACAGATCCCTGTACACACATAAAGGACGCACAGTGATCACATTGAGATGATAGATGCAATCCAGTGGACTGCTGTAGAAACTGGAATGACTCCTCGTACCAGTTTTGTCAGAAACAAAAAGATCTTGTCAGGTATTCCTAACTGCAGTTTTCTCTCTCTAGCTAACAGATATGTTAATCCAATTGTGGTTATTGTCTTGTGATGCAAAGAATGAGGGAAGGGACATGATGTTGTGCAAAATGTTCACTTAGGGGTCAGGCACATCATCATCCATATATGTGCTGATTTTTATGCCTCAGCGCCGGCGATAGGTGTGGCTCCCAATCTTGTAAATGCGATATCTCAAGAAGGCATAGAGGGATTTTCTTCAAATTAGGCACAAACATCCACTTGGTCTCAACGATGAACTGATAAGAATTCGGTGGTCAAAGTTCAGTGTGACCCCTCATCCATCTTTTTCTCATGAATCAGAATCAGAAATATTTTATTGATCCCCGAGGAGAAATTGTGGTTGTGGCAAAGAACAGAGACTTAAAAGAAGTAAGAATAAGAGTATGAAATAGAAGTATGCAAATATAAAGCAATAAAATAAAATAGAAATGAAAATGTACATAAAGGTAAAAAATAGAATGTGCATTATGCTACAGTGTTTAAAACTAGTGCTTAAGATATAAAAAATATTAAAAACAAAATATTTATTGTCACTGTGCTGAGGCTGAAAGTGTGAAATTTAACTACAATATATACACTAACATGTTAACATGACACTAATTGTATAGATCTTCTGTGCTGCCGGGTTAAAGATGTGTGTGAAGTATCAGAATTTTAGAATATGTAGTGTCTTTACAGCAACATCCGTATTTAAAGCATTGTTATATGTCATGCCTACATATGAGTCCGAACAGACATGGATGTAAACTATAACTGCAATTTGACTGGTTTGCGGTGGCCGCTGGGTGGTAATTCTAGTTCTGTGACTCAAAAAAGTCCTGGATCTGGCCCTCTGACAGAAAGCAAAGCACCTAATTTGGAGAGATTCAAGGAGAATTTAACAGGGTTATGAGCAGAAAAGGCACAGGCACGTTGACGCCCACAATTGAAACCTGCAGTTAATTGCCAGTAGGGTTCACCTATTCTTTCACTGTGCCTTAATTAAAGTAAATTAAAGCCTTATAAAAGCTTCAATCTCCTAACCACGCATATTTATTAGTTATGTA
Source organism: Epinephelus moara (assembly GCF_006386435.1). Lineage (NCBI taxonomy): Eukaryota > Metazoa > Chordata > Actinopteri > Perciformes > Serranidae > Epinephelus > Epinephelus moara. The sequence continues at coordinate 15,096,555 of NC_065515.1, read as the reverse complement.
CCAAAAAACATTTATGTGTGTTTCCACTCAAATGTCTTAACTGACAGAATGAAAATATCTTCTCCTCAGATGTACCAGAGTGCCGAACCTCTCAGGATTGGTTACTTGGAAAACGACGGCTACTCAGAAGGGTCTCCAAGCATGGTCAGAGCAGTCAGAGAGGTCAAAGTTCTGTTAGAGAAAGCAGGGCACACTGTAAGACCACAGTACTCACACACACAAACTCAAACAATGTGATCTACCCCCACATGAAATCTGTGATTTGAGCTATGTTTTTTAATGCTGTCACCTTTTTGGTCATTTGTGCCTGTAGTTGGTGCCCTACACTCCTCTGGAGATGCCTTACGCTGTAAATGAACTGATGACAAGGGGTGCCTTTGCAGACGGAATTACCACCTTTTTTGAAAAAATGTGAGTTCAAGTTACCTTCAAAATGTCAGCAAATCAGTCAGTGTCGTCCTTGTTAATAACCTGATTCATTTATGTAATTGAAGTGTCAGAGTGTCAGCATATTTACGGCCCGAGAACCAAGTGATGTGAAGGCCCTATTGTAATTCAAGGAATTAGGCTTTTTTTTTTTTTTTAATTAATCAAGCTTCAAAAGTGCCTGGGGTGCTTGAGAACTCCTGAAATTTGGCACTCGCATCAGAAAGGATGAAAATTGTTATTGAATATGAGCCATAGCCTGTATAAAATAATGGACGTAGCTATGATGATGTCACCAATTGGTGCGACTCCTGTTTTGAAGCCCCGAGTTCAGCATTTCGGCCATAACTCACTTGTTTTTTTGGAGCAAGAATTGGCCTTATTTCGACAAGAGGGCTGAGCTGTGTAGGAGCAAGGTGTGGATTTGACTTGCAGATTGTAGTGACCGCTCACAGACAGCGTGTCACTCAAGCAGCCCCGCCCTTACATATGTGTAACTTTAAAGGCCTTTGCACACTGAGTCCTTTTTTGTCATCTGAAATTGTTGCATGTATAAAAAGAAATACGACCTCATGTTATGTCAGTCCTGTTTGGGCATTAAAACTTTCGGAACACGCTCAATTTTCTGCATTTTTCACATCCGTCAGAAGCCTTAGGAAACGTTTGACCAAGTTTTCTCAAGGAAGCGGAATCAGTGTGCAGGGTTTCTGACAACATTATGTAAAGGATCCCTACAGAGGTTGAGCTCTTTGTTAAAGAGAAAGATCCATTTGTTAAACCAGGAACAGCCTGGAATAGCTCTCGCCAAACCCACCAGATAACCACCAAATAATTAATCATTTTCGTATCGTAATCCTCGGTGATCCTCTGACTTTTCCTGTAGCACCACCATGAAGTTTACATAGGTGCTTTTAAAAGAGATGTTTTAACCATATTACATTCCTTTTATTTGAACAGATTGCTCTGTAGCATGATCCCCTATTGTTTCTGTTTTAGGAAGGGGAGCCCAGTGGATCCCGTCCTCAAAGCACAGTATCAAGTTTACAAACTACCTATATGGTTGAAGAAGATCCTCTCATTTCTCATCAAGCCCGTGGTAAGTTCTTTCCTCCTATGACAAACATTCAAAAATACAAACTATAGACAATCTAATTCTTCCTCAGGAACACTGAGTATGATGCTGATTTGGTTATTTCTTTGGTAGCCATGTGATAAAAAAGTTACTGTGTGATTTGAGTCTTAAAGTGTGTTTTATGTCTCGTTTGTCTCTCGCAGAGTCCTCGTATTTCTGCCATCCTCAGTGCATTGACTGGAGTTAGGTGAGAAAGTAACGTCGACATTGAAGGTTTCCCGCTTGAGGTTTTGTTACTCACACATTTCATGTAATGCACAAAATGTCGAAACACACTGATGCTTTCTCTGTCTTATTTTCAGGTCTGTCGCAGAGGTGTGGAAGCATCATGCTGCTGTTGAGGTATTGTTAAGGCCCAGACACACCAAACCCAACTAGTGGCGACAAAGGTCGACTGTTACATTGCCTCACGTCACCTGTCTCTGCCAGAAATTTGCACGGCCAACTAGTGCGTACGCTCTGCGCCTGCTCGAGAGGAAATTACTTTCCATAACAGCAGGCAGCAGGAGTCTGTATTTATCATTCGGGAAACCGGAAAACCATCAAGATGGATTCAAGACACTAGTTAGCCAGATTGACCATTAACAATACAACCTGGTGTCGAAAGAAGAAATTATATTTACCATGCGCTAGCGAACAATAACACAAACAATTACAAACGGCTTCTGCCTATGAGCTCAATGGCTCAAATTTGTTTCTATCTTGCGCCCTCTTGACCTCAGTTGTTTGTTTGCTTCCGTCACTTCCATTTCTCTTCTCATGCACGGACCTGAACTGCCAGTCAGAGGGATTTTATTCACCAACAGGCTCATCCAGCTTCGACATGAATTCAACACTGAATTGGCCAAAAAACAGGTGACAAGGGTCGGCTTGTACCAACGGTGCAGGAGACACAGCAAACACTAGGGCAACACAAACAGCCCGATGTTGACCAGCAGCCAACCATTGGCTTGGTGTGTCAGAGCCCATATTTGTCAACTAATAATATGTGTACACACACACATATACATATATATATATATATATATATATATATATATATATATAAATGCATACGAGGTTCATTGAATTGTCTTGTGTTTTCATAAGGACTACATTCAGGCAACGATAGCAAACTGGAGAAGATACAACATAGACGTGCTGCTGTGCCCTGTGATCGGACCAGCCTACAACTTCTTGTATTGCGCCAAGCTTAACTGTACGGTACTCTGAACAGTCATGTGTGTTTGTGTGTGTGTGTGTGTGTGTGTGTGTGACACTAAAAGGCATTGATTAGGCAATAAGGCAATAGTTAGAGAGAGGAATGAAATATAATATTGTGGCCATCCATCTCTCGTAATATTACTACTATAAAACCCAGTGTAACACAGAGAATAACCTGTTTCTATTTTCTGTCCTTCCAGCTCTTCTTTCTTTCACGGCGTTTTACAACCTCCTCAATTTTCCCGCTGGTGTTGTCCCTGTTTCCACGGTGACAGCAGAGGATGAGGAGGAACTCAAGCACTATAAGGGCAATTTTCAGGACCTGTGGGACAGGTACTTCAAAAAGGTAAGAAACACGCGTTACTGAGAGATGACCTTTGTGAAACTTTTAGGTTCTTGTTTTAGTTTGGTTCTTTCTATCCTAATGTGTTTTTCAGGCTGAGTTATACAGATGCCATTTTTTTGCTCAGTTTCCCTTCAACTTAAGTGAGTCATTTGTGTTACTGGCTTTGTCATTTTGACTTAAAGCAGGGTGTTTACAGGTCCTTAAAAAGTCTTAAAATGTCTTAAATTAAGTTTTCTTAATATAAGGCCTGAAAAAAGTCTTAAATTGTCTTAAATTCAGATTTGATCGGTGCTGAATATTTTCGGTCAAATTACTGCGAAAAGAAACGGCCTTCAAAAGTCTTAAATTTAACTTTGTTATATCTGTAGACACCCTGTAAAGGAAGCAAAACAAACACCACGTTATCGACCACAATGGGGCAGAAACAAGCATTAAAGGGATAGTGCACCCAAAAATGAAAATTCAGCCATTATCTACTCACTCTCACGCTGAGGAAGACTCTGGTGAAGTTTTAGAGTCCTCACATCCCTTGTGGAGATCGGCGGGGGGAGTGGTTAGCACACCTAATGGCAGACGGCCCCCCAGACTAACGTCCAAAAACACATAATTGAAACCACAAAATATCTCCAACATGCTCATCCGTAGTGATCCAAGTGTCCTGAAGGTGCGACATAAGAAGTTGTTTCGAAAAACGTCATTTGAACTCTGTTTTTAGCCTCACTGTAGCCTGTAGCTCTGACTGCTTCTCTGTGCTCCGCACTCACGTGTGCACGCTCAGGGTGATCAGTGATGCATGGCAAATTATCTTTTAGCTACTGTGGTTACTGTTGTCTCCCCCTACCGTGCACGTGTCACGTGATGTAAACATGGGTAAGCAAAGCTCATGCTTTCGCTGGTCTCGCACAAGCGCACACATGTGAGCGCTGAGCACAGAGAAGCAGTCAGAGCTACAGGCTACAGTGAGGCTAGAAACAGAGTTCAGATGATGTTTTTTGAAACAACTTTTTATGTCGGGGCTTCAGGACACTTGGATCACTACGGATGAGCATGTTGGAGATATTTTATGGTTTCAATTTTGTGTTCTTGGACGTTAGTCTGGGCCACCGTCAGCCATTAGGTGTGCTAGCCGCTCCCCCTGCCGATCTCCACAAGGGATGTGAGGACTCTAAAACTTCACCAGAGCCTTCCTCAGCATGAGAGTGAGTAGATAATGGCTGAATTTTCATTTTTGGGTGCACTATCCCTTTAAGCATTTTAACTTGTCTTGTTTGGTTATTAAATTACTGCCTATGTAGTGGAGATAATATGACTAGGCTGGATCTAGGCGTTAGTTCTGTCTTATCACTAGGTTCACCCCAGTGTGTCGGCCAGAACACCACTTAAGGCCAAGTCCTCCAAAGTATGGAATAAAGAGCGGATGGATGGTTCGGATGTGGTTTATTGTCTCTCTTTTCACAAATAATCCAGTAGCAGGCAATATGGTCATGCAGTTTCTACACAAAGAAAGAATAACAAATATGCAAATGAATAAGGACAACATATACATGTATTTCCCGTATGCAGTAATATGCCTAATATCACCAAACCTAATAAACAATAATCAGGAATGATACAGTGATGCACAAATCCTTAAACCATTTACCTCCCATTTACACTATCACAGCACTTCAACCATTCTTACATGACATTCTCAGCCATATTAACACACGTATTAAAGGGGAACTAATGTTTTTTCAACCTGGGCCCTATTTTCCGATCTACTTTTGTCTAAATGAGTGATAGGATGTTCAATATTTGACATTTCGCCAGTACGAAGCTAGGGCTGACCGGCCTGCAGTGTGTGAGCACGCGCTATATTAAATAATAGGGCACTCAGACAGCGTCAAACAACGTCAAAATACGTCCACTAAAAGTGCATTTTTTCCACACAGATAGGCTTGGATTGTTAGTAAAATTATCCGACAACATAACGGAAAGGAGAAATGAACGTCTGTGTTTACCTTTAGCTGGATTCGGACATGTTCCTTTGCCTGTTGCTGCTCCCTCTCTCTCCCCTCGTCCGCTCTTCAATTTCAATGAGCTCTGCGTCCGTGTACTCCGTGTTCAAATAAATACAGGCGGTCATCAAATTCAGATGGCTCATCCAGATCCAGTTGGTCAAAATCGGGTAAAAATTCAGCCATGACTACGCCAAACAGAGTAACTCCTAGCGTTTGGTAAGGTCACTCTAGCGGTAACTTCCTGCAACAACTCAAAACTTGCGAGACGTGAGATGTCAGAGCCAGACTTTCACTCTCTGAGTGAGTGTTTTGACTTGCCACAACAAACAGGTCCGAATTTTTACACTAATATTTACACATTTTTACACATTAGTTCCCCTTAACACTGTAATAAGTTACCGCTAACGTTGACATTTAACACTTCCTGTTAAATCCTCATACTGACGGACCGGCAGCATGCATTTATTGTGAAAACCTGCAGGCATGCTATGTCCGGTCACCGAGTTAACAATCCTTAATGACAGTACTGAACACTAGCCACTTCGTAATTTAGCTCAACCATAAACCCACTGAGCAGTAACAACAAGTAATGAATTAACACATTTAAACTTGACAAGACATATTCCCGGTCTGAGTTAGGTGAGCTGGAGGCCATAACTAGCGTGCATGAAACAGTCTAATTAACAGAGTTATCTACATTTTTATACACATTGGCTAACAGCCAAATCTCTGGCTGCAGCAACACAAAAATAATACAACAATAACGCAGCAGATAAATACTCACTCCTTTTCATTCACGCACAGACCAGTTGTCATGAACTTATTGCACTGCTCAGTCATAATCCATCCCTCGACCAGCCCACCAGAGCACACTGCTTTCCAACTGTGTGATGTCAGTTACGATGTACCACCAGCAGGTGGGGCAGCTCCCTTATAGGCTTATCAACACTAAATATGCAGAAAACATTAAACATTGAAACATAATATGGGCAAAGGCACTTAGTAATAACTATCTATGGGGAATTTTCTACAGCCTATTTAATTTAACCTACTCGTCCAACATTTTGTAATGTTTCAGAAACATTTGTGATTTATATTGACTTTTGCATTTCTTTGAAGTAAAATGTATTTATATAGCCTAGCGCTTCTCACAGACATAGGTCACAAAGTTTTTTACAAGGGCAATATGCAACATCCAAGAATAAAAACATAGAAGATAAAGCAGCTACTCTAGCCACGTAGTGAAAAGTGCAAAGAAAATATCACAAAACACAACAAGTATACACAAAAGACAACGAAAATTACAGAGCTAGTACTTTCTTACTTACTTACTCCTCTTCATCCCCTATGGGACAAAGGCGTCAGTGAGCTCTTTCCTTTGCATTCAGTCCTTGGCAGCATGTTGTGCCTCTCCCCATGACATGTTCATCTTTTCAAACTCCAGTGACACAGTTCTGCACCAGGTGGTTTTAGGCCTCACAGGTTTTCCTGTTTTCTTGTACAGTCGAAGGTTGGAGATTTGGTTTGGCCAAGAGATCTGGCATATTTGTCTGAAGCATCCATTTTGAAAGGCTTCCACTCTCAACATGTCTGTTTTGCCCATCAAATATTCACACTGTTACAGAAACTACAACAGAGCCTGTTCATACATGTTACACAAACACCTATCAAACAGGTTTGTCTTCAGTCGGCTTCTTTAAGGAAACCATAGAGTCAGCAGACAGTATGACGGGTGCAGGCAGAGCATTACAAAATGTAGGTGCTATGGCCTTAAAAGTAGAGCTTTAACTAACATTTATTTTAATTATAAGTTAATCAGCTTATTAGTTTCTTGGTTAATTGCTTTTTCATTCAATGTCCAAATTTCAGAAAATACAACAAATAAAATGTCACTCACAGTATCCTAAAGTCGGAGATGGTGTCGCCGGATTGCTTGTTTTATCGTGCTAACTGTTTAAAACAACAATATAGTATGTGTACTATCACAAGACAAATAAAAGCTGTCACATTTGAGAATCTGGAGCCAGTGTTTTATGTCATTTTGCTTAAAAAATGACAGAGGATTAATCATCATCATTTGTTTCAGATGTACTTTGGAGTGCACCAATGAAGGGGACAAAGTTCAAAAAGTGCCACATTTGTAAATAAGTAAAAATGTGTTAAGACTCAACTTTTTTCTTGGCACTGAAAAAAACTGCATTATTTTACAGTGTAGTAGATTATTACCAATAGACATCATTAAATATTCTAATAAGAAATGATATCGGGAAAATGCTGCTGTATGAAACTGCAAATAGTTTGGGGCCATGGACAAATTATAAGACAATGGGCCCCATGTAAAAGGCCCCACAGGCCCCTACTGTTCAAGACAAGTAAAAGTCAGGTGAGCAACTAAACATCACAACATGTTACACTGCATTAGACATATAATTCATAAAAATCTCAAGGCTCTGCCCCGGCACTCAGTGTGAGGCCATTTTAGTGACTCTATTAAAACAGTAGTTCCGCAGTTGGTCAGTAGGTGGAGGCAGAAGACTGCTGTGGTCCTGGTTGCAGAGTGTTGACTGACTGGATGTTGTGTTTGTGTGCAGGCTGTGGCTGGAGGCGAGGGTCTGCCCATAGCCGTGCAGTGTGTCGCCCTGCCGTGGCGGGATGAGCTCTGCCTGCGCTTCATGAGGGAGGTGGAACAAGTGGTCAAACAGAGCAAGAAGTGAAAACCCGGGGCCACAGGTGGGGCTGTTAACCTCAGGGGCCTCAGGTTAAATTTGCCTTAACTACACAAACAATAAGGCTATCTCTAAAATCATAATGAGAACGTACTGTTAATGATGAAATAATTCCACTGACCACATTAAAACAAAATGAAATATGAGTAAAAGTTAAAACAGTTAATGTTGCTTTAGGAAAGGTTGTTGGGTTTTAAAAAACTAATATTTTGAGTTTCACTTTTCTGCTCGACAAGGATGTACTCAGGTACTTCTGCTTTTTGGGTTTTTAGGGCCATAATAAAGATTGAACTGTCAACTGTGAAACTGCTAAAAGGGCTCTATGCGAAATTCAGACTTGTCTGGACACGGTGCTCAACATGGAGGTGGCTGCAGGCTAGCAGCTAACGGTACTAACTCCACAAACAGCACGTAAACACAGTAACAGTGCTGACAGAGCTAGCAGTGTTAACTAGGGGGAAATCAAAGGAGGGGTGCTATGCTTCCACAATGACGCCATCCCAATATCAGCAGTACCCGCCTTATGAGTGCAGTGCAAAGTGGAAGCAATGAGCCAGCCAGTGGGACACACACATGCGCTAACAAGCACATGCAGCCGGACCAGCTTACCACAGCAAACACAGTTTTTGAAGTGCTTTTTCCCACTGTAGAGTGAGTGACCAACGGACAGCTACTTGAGAGAGACAACAAAGTAGCTTGACAATATGGTCAAAGTCAAGTATGACGCTGAATGTATTTAACCTTGAACAAATGACCAAGGAGAAATCTGGACCGGTTGGGAAGCACTGCTTTAGAAGAATTTTAATTTCTAATCACCATTATTCAAAGAGGTTGTGCAGCCACATACAAAAAATGTTGACCATTGGGATTTTATAGTGAATATGAAAGCTTTTTGTGTGATGCGATAACTGAGATTTAAATAAAGTTACTGATTTCTCATAAAGGAACTGCTGCGGTTATTTGTTTCCACAAATGATGAAATGTGTTTTCAGAGGTTTGAAGTCACCTACAGTGCACCTTCTACAGGTAATATGCAATCCTCTGTTCCTTCCTCTGCTCATCTGTGTCATCAGTGATGCATTTTTTGATCTACCATTTTTGACTTGAGATTTACAGTTTTTAACACCTGTACAGTTAACACGTTTTTGTTGTTGCATATTTAACGCACTGAGTTTATAAAGTGTGATGCACCTCCAAGGCATCCAGCAGCTGTGAGGGCACAAAACCTCTTTCTTTACCTTCCTCTTTATCCTCCACCTCTCCCTCTTCCATCACCGTGCCATAGATGAGCGCAGATCATTTTCATTCTTATTGTGAGTGATTGTTGCGCCGATGCCTTAACAGGAAACAGAAAAGAGATAAAGGAGACTAATGACACATGGCGCCTCCATCTACAAGGCCAGCGCACCATGTCGTCATATTGTGATTACCCTGTGCTATTGTAAATATGTGTTTCTGTTGGGTTTACATAAATTTACATATGTTTTAAAACTCTCCTGGGATGGGAAACCATTAGGGACAATGTTAGTGTTTTCCATTACAATCGCCCACGTTTGCGCTGCTGTCTCATTGAATGGAAATGGCCGTGTGCGTGCGGTAGAGGAAGGAGGGCACATTAGGCAAGGAGGGGAGCTGGAATTGAGAGGTTGTTCTTAGCATTATCTGTGGCACATAGAGAGAGAGTGTGTGGCTCTCGCTGTGCCACTCAGTCAGGGAGCATTAAGCTTTAAGAGGCAGTGAAGAGACTCAGGTCTTCAGAGGGAACTTGACATTGTTCATAAATCCCACAGGATCTGAGACAGAAGCAATGACAAATACACACACACACACACACACACACACACACAAAGTCAGCCTTCAGATTGCCCCATTAAATACATTTACCAATTACAATTTGGCAGTCGTGTGTATTATAGTACATATTAATCATTTTTAATATTCACATACTACCGTAAAACTTCAATTATTAACCCGGGCTATTATTTGCTTAAATCACTGAACTCAACAGGCCTATATTTGGAACAGGCCTTTCACACAAAACTTAATCAGCAAAGATGGGAAATACAATCAAATTGTTTATTTAAACCAGTATGAATATTACTTATTTAAAAATAGAATTAAATTAGGCTTCAGATAATATATCAGAGCATCGGAGAGAGTGAGTTACGGCACTCGAGGATTATGGCATCTGGTGTACCGACAACACCAGCTTATCCTGTTAAAACAATACTCACGACTTGGATAAATTTTTATGAAAAACCCTGAACATCTTATCTCAGCTTTGCACTAAGCACATAAATCACAAACATGTCATTTTAAACTTGTAATGTGTGTCGGGACTGTTACGAAAATGTAAGTGGCAACTTTGTAGCAAGAGACAGCAGGTGAAAATTTGTCAGTTTTGGCAAACAAATCATTTGTACTGCTTACCGTACCACCTTACAATAACAACTATGGTCAGAGATCATTTTGTCACACTAAAATCTGGAATGAGATTCCATACTACATTAGAGCAATAACGTCTATTACACATTTCAAGCACTATCTGATGGAAGGACATACCTGCAACCACTGATTTAAATCCCATATCCCATTTTACTCACTCCAAGTAAAATTAATTTTGGTGTTTTAGTTGCAATAATAGTTACCGGCAAATGTAGTGGAATTATAGTAACGTGTTACTCCATATACATGTGATGATTCATGTTCTTCAGAAAGGTTAGTTGTCATTTTCCTTAAAAAGCAGATTATGCAGCTTTAATTTGAAGGATTTGAAGGAGTACGTTGATTGCAATGAACAAAACATTTACTCAGAACAAGCCTCCTCAAGTTTTAAGCCCAGTTCAGACCGAAGATTCGCAACAAGACGAAACCGCTTTAGAATGTTGTAGAGAAAAGTTGCAGTGGTGTGAACTGCCTGGTCTGAGCTTGACTCAAGCCGGCTGATGGTGTCACCTGCAACTCAACTGGTCAAATCGCCGGCGGCTGGTTTTAGAACGTAAAGCACGTCATCTGTTTCAACAGCCAATTGGCTTGTAGTGATGTCCACTGGTCATGTTAAAATAACCACAGACGATGTCTTCACTTGCTGCAGCAGGTGTTCTGTCCCCGCTAAACCCTCTGTTTCTGTCCTCACGGTATGCTGGTGTCAACTCGTCTCGTGGTGAATCTTTGGTCTGAATTGGGATTTACATTGCCTCCAAAAAGAGGCCTCTAATTATTTTTAATTATTTATGTGAGGGGGAGTTAGTGGGGACTAGCAGTTTTATCAGGTTGGCAGTGGCCCCCTCCGGCCACCCCTTGGGGTCGCCACTGCATATACAAGTGCAACATAAAAGATAAAAAATTATATTATGATATTTGTGGGAACTTGGGCACGACGTATTATTGTTTCAAATCCATTGAATTGACTGCTGCTATGCTGTTGGGACATTCAAAGTCAGCCCTCCATATTTGTTATAGTCACATTAAACTCTTCATAATTCATGACCATGCTTAAGTGTGTAAAGTTCCATTTGAAATTTCAACAACAATGTGAAAGCGTCTCTAGCTCTGTTGTTTCCCACTTATAATCATACAATCAAACACCCAAGCATTCAGCTTCAGCAACTTTAAGCTACAGGTTGATATGCTTGACTCCAATGGCTCTCACGCTGCATAATTTAACTATACTTATTTTTTTTATACTATTAACTGATGTTATGTGTCATAAATTCTTAGTAGTATAATCAGTATTTGTAGGAAAGGTATTTAAATCATCATGATGTAGTCATGTTGCTAAAATTAATATTTGATCTGCGATTTAATTCAAGCGTATACGGTGAATGAGAGTTTGAGAAGTTCGATGTGAAGGGCATCTGGCCAGAGCGCAGCCTGTTGTAATCATACAGCAGAACCACGCAGGCCAAGGTGCTCTTCTCATGTAACGTCTCATTGATAAGAGCAGCAAACACCTCATTTACAGGAACCTTAGGCTATAAGATCAGGTACTTTAAAAGCCATCCAAACACATTCAGACCCTGCCTGTGTGCCGGCAAATAAAACACCTTGATATCGCCCCAACTAAACTAGGATGATTCTGTCTTAATGTCCCATTTCAGGGACCAAGGAGTCCATAGTCTTTATGGCTCCACAGAATTGCAGGTAGTAATGTCTGACACAGCAGGGCTCCTGCCTTTCAGATGATCAAAGTGACAAGTTCAGCCTGCAACCAGAGCCACTTACAGGAGACATCAAGAAGCAGCAAGATTGGCAGCTTTTAGGTCTTTGGTCCATTTCATCAGCCATTACTACCAGAAGAGGCGACGTGCTGTGGAGGACTAGTGGGAGGAGGGGAAGGCAGATTAACAGACAGCTGATACAGGTGTATAGGCGGTATCAAACAGCAGCTCTGTCAATACAGCAGGCTCCAAATTTCTTCAGAAGGGGCTGGGATCCCCAAAGTATGCCCACCGATTTCACTATGACAGGATTAACTGGGAGCTCCGTATGATTTTCGCAGATTCTGTGACTCAACAATTCAGTGATCCACGTTCTATCGGCTTTAAAGGCCCCTATCCCAAGTTTCAAAAGCTTACCCTTCGGACAAGGGACACTCTTTTTCTCCCATGCGGTTCCGCTTCCCCTTTTTTGCTGCATTCAGTTGTTCATCAACCCCCGCGTCCTCGCCAGCTCTCCCATCCTCCCTTCTCTGCACATCTGCTAGGTTTGAGTTTTCCTTTCTTCCCTCCAGCGCCTTGCTTGGCCCAAGGCCCTTATAGCCAAATTGGTTTACATTGGAGAGATAAATGCTCTGCAAATGCGCTTAAACACGTACAGTAAAAAATGCAGACAGTGCGTGTCAGGATTATCACCCAAGTCAGGGGGAGAAAGGAGAGCGTCTCTGTAGCACAAAGCTGGGGAGCCAGAGTGAAGCCTGCAGATATAGTCCGTCTCATCCACTTCTCAGGAGAAAGAGAGGAGGATTTAGCATTTGCATGCTAGTCTGTAATTCCTGGCATTATATAACTTGTCGCCAACAATCAAACTCCTGTGGTATTGTGAAAGTATTGTTTCACATGGGTGAGCAAAGTGTGGAGTTACACTCTCAGGGGAAGGGGTTTTGGTGGCAGCATGGAGACAGCTGGTCCAAGATGCACGGCAGAGACCACCCTATAAGCCCACTGAGGGACTATTCTGCAACACAACCTCAGGCCCAACTACAGGAGGTGCACTTCAAAATCTCAAAATCCTCTCAAAATATTCAGCTTAGAGCATAAATGACTCAACCTGAACACGGAGAGTGATATGTAGAAAGAGGCTGATCCAAAGAGCTACAGCCAAAGAAAGAAAGTAAAGAAAATACAAATGCTCCCAAAGGTCATGTTGGCTGTGAAATTCATATACTCATATATTCATATACTCACGTGAAATAATTATACATCACCACAAGCACTTCTGTGTGAATTTATCATATTTAAAATGTAGTTTCACATGTAGTAATGTAAATCTATCACCTGAATTTTTGTTTTCACATACAGTGTTAAGTGTGAAAAAATGGTTTTCACATGTGATGTGTTTCATTTCACATTTGAAATATTAAAAAATCAAATGTTTAAACATTAGCCTAGGGGTAGGCAACCTGCTGCCCCGCAGCCACATGTGACTTTTTGGCTCCTCTGAGGTGACGCGAAGCAAGTGAAGCCAACAGGAACAGTGGAAGTGCCAAAAACTGCAGTTCCTGTGATGGCCACTTGAGGCTGGCTCCAGAAGCGAGTCAATCCCGTAGACACCCATGTTAAAACGCCCGACTTTACAGCAGAAATAAACCCATTTACGGCCTGGTATAAAAACAGTTTTGGTCTCTATAGCTAATTTCAACATTCATGACAACTCTCCAGGGGTGAATTTTTATATAACTCAACTGTTTACATTTAATTAAAGCTTAAAGTTAATCTCAATTAAGACAATGGCTGCTTCAAGTGACAGGCTGTCTGCAAGGTGTCATGGATCCACCCCCCTCTCCTCCACAGCTCCACTCTTTCATCCAACTTCTGGCTCCAAAAATCTAAGATGACGACGGCCAAAATGCCAAACTCAGGACTTCAAAACGTGAGTCCAAAAGCCAATGGGTGATGTTACATTGTCTACATCCATTACTTCCATAGAGTCTATTTTTGGAACGAACATAACAAACGAAGAGCTGTGTCTGTAATTTTTGTAGCTTCCTCTTGGATGTGTGCTGCTACTGCCTGGTCGTTACCCTTTTATAAAATCCTGACCTCACCTGCACTCTGTTATTAGCTGGGGGCTACACACCACTCCCCAAAGTTTGCAGCCCACAAATGTCCTGACCACAGCAAAATAAGAAAGGAAAACACAGGTTGAGGCCAAAGTCTTTGCAGGTAAATACACTGCCACACACCTCTAGTGTTTCAAAAGTAAAGATTGAGAGAGGTTATTTTTGTATGAGTCTATACATGTTTTTTGTTTTTTAGGAAAATCTTGTATACCATACCTTTAAAAACAGGTCAAGAATATATATCTCATAATTATCATGTGGAATGGGTCAGAGGAATAAGCTATGACAGGCTTTGGCTACATGGACAATACATGTTAACAAGATAAATTCATTATTATTTTTTGTCTTTTCATGGGAATTGTTGACAATAAAAGAATATAGAATACTAGGGCAATAATCCGTCAATAAAATCAGATAAACTAATTGCAACAAAGAGCCACCGTTATATCCTCAAATGAGTCTACAAACATATCTGCTGCTCCCACATATCTACAGTAGATGTAGTAGATGTGAGGTCAGGTGAATGTGATCTCACTTGGTGGTAACAGGTAGAAGATTCAGGAAACAGCATTCTCCATTTCCCTCTCCACCTGCTGCTGCTGCTGCTGTCGTCCCCCGGGGGACACCAAGCTGCTGTCCCTGTCCACTAGCATCAGTGTAAAACCCCTCCACATGCTCTGCCATGGGGATTTAGGTGTAAAACTTCCAAGAAAGACCACAGCCCCCCCCCCCCCCCACCCCCCCACCCTCCCAAAAGGCCCCCTTTTTCTCATCCCCTCGACCTGCCCCTCCCTCCAAATCAACGCCGTCCCCCTCAGACCTCCCAACACAAAGCTCTCGGAGCAAACCCAGCAGCACAGAAATCATAGCACACCATTCAATCATTGTTTTTTCCCCTCTCTCACCCCTTTTATGGTCCCACTAAAGGTTTTAGCCGGGCAGAGAAGGAGGGCTGTCACTGAGGAAACCTTAGCCCATTGATGAAGTGACAGGAGCTGCCAGAATATGATCCTAATCCTGTTTCCAGCATTCTTTTAGCCCGCTGGCATCGCAATTCCTCCACACATTCTCTGAGCTGTCAACTAGGAAAATCCCTCTAATAGCGCATTGCCCAGATACACATCAAAGAGCTCCTGGAAACCTTCAGCGGCTTAGCTGCCATAGACACACTCACACACACACACTCTCTCTCACACACATAAACACAGCATTCCCATTAACTTACACCAATATGATCTTTACGAAAAACCCAGACGTTGATGACAAATTGACCACATATTCAAAGAGTATGCCCGGAGAGAAAAAAAATCCCAAGGGCGTTTGCAAGAACTGTCTTTGCAACCCTGAAATTATGTTTATGCACTGTAACCTGCTCCATCCTAAACCACCCACACCCCTCTCACCTCCTTTTCTCCACTTAGACAGTGATATAATCTTTACGGTCATGGAGCGAGGAGCGGGAAAAGACCAGGAAAAAAACAGGTGTCTGAACTTTGCTGACTCCAGGAACCCTTTCAGTCCTATTTTATCTCATTCTATTCTTACTTAATCCATCGATATCCCAACCAAAGGTAATCTTCTTATGGCAAAGCATTCTGTTTCGGTGCAGCCAAACCTCGGCTGACAGGGTGGGGGAAGAGGAGAGCAGAGAGAGAGTGAAGGGTAGGTGGGTGGGTGGTGGATTGGGGACTCTTTAGAGCCTGACACTGTGCTTCAGTCATTTCATTTAGGATTAGTTATTCTGCACTGAGTGAACAAGTGGCAGGTTCTCCCCTATGTGGTGTGTAAACCTCACCGTCGAGCATGGTAGACCTCCTGTGTCTAAATTATTTACGGTTCATCAGGGTGTCTTCAGTGGAACATATTAACCAAACTTAAATTTTTACTATAAAGGCTTGACGGTAACATGTGTGGAAATCACAGCTGTTTATTAAGTTTCGGTTTTCTGTCAGTGCCTCTCGGCGCTGTCAGCCACACAGAGAGGAGCTGGATTTGGCACACCCTGAACAAATCCCTCTCTTGTTGCAAACTTTTTCTCACTGGAGAAACTTTGAGAAAATGCGTTTTGGTATTTTTTTAAAGACTTAAATATGTGAGTGCATGTTGGTTGGATGTCCTGCTATGTGGGTCACAATCTGGACAGCTTATCTGATCTTCTTCTGACTCACCTTTTAGCTGACAAGGATCCAAACATTCAGAAATCTACAAAATCGTCTGATAATACAGAACTTCCATTAAGAAAATTATATTTTTTGTTGACATTCATATTAAGTACAGTTAATTAAGTCTAGCTACAGCTATAGCTTGACTAGGCCATTTAATTGGACTACTGTCCTTTGGTGTTTCTCAAAGTCCAGGATCCTTCCTTGGAAGGACTCATCGTACAGAGGCAAGGCAAGAGTCCTTCCTAGCATTCGGTTAACACACATTGGAACAGGCTAGCGAGTGCCCTCAGGTGTGTGTCATTAACTCTCAGCAGACTGAGAGGTTTCAGGGTACTGTGATCATCTTGGCACTCTTTGTTGTACAATTTGAATAAATGTAAGCAATACTTTCAGAGTCACGTGACTTTTAGTGAGAATATACTCTATTTATAGATTATAATTAAAAAAAAAAAACAGGTAGGCTAAATGAAACTTTTGTAAAGTCGTTCCAGAATTCTGCTACAATGTGTAAAAAACACCATGACCTTACCCACTTAGTGCTCCTTCACTGTTGTGACTGATGAATTTAAAAACGTTTATGTTTTATCTAAATCACGTTATTTTAAAAATCTCGTATTATTTGGCAGTGTACACATCGGAAAGTGTAAATGATGAGGTTTCTGTCAATATTTTTTTCATGCTTGTATGATATAAACTCCTGCAGATATTAACGCAAATAAATTACATATTTATCTAGCAAATCGCACGCAAAGAATTGTGGGTACTGAGGATACACACATGCATCCTTGAAAATTCTCTGAAGGAAGGACTCAGGCCTCAGTAGAACTGGAACACTACCAAGTCAGGATTTGATGACGTAGCATCCTTGAAATACAGCCATTTAAGGGTCCTTCATTGACTTTGAGAAACACCCCCAGTCCCAGTACAAGCACGGGAAGGTCATCGATTTATTGACTGAAGTATTTCCGACTCCACTACGATAGGTGGCGATATGCCTCCTATCCGCTTGTTAGTATTGGACCTTTTTCCGGTTGACCTATTACATCACAGACCACATAATCAAGTGTCGTCCAGCTGTTCTGCCACTTCATTGAACAGGTCGCTATTCTGTGTTTTCTGCCTATCAATGCATTTTAAACAACACAGCATAAACTGCATCTCTTTGTCCGTCCAAAAATGTTTGGCTCTGGATGTAGATTTTGCCATGTTGTTACCGGCTTCTTCTTCTGTTACGCATTTAATGCTATTCCACTTCCGGATCAAAGCCCGGGGTGGAAACTGTGGAGCATGCGCAGAACGCCTAGGCCAGTTTGAGTCTCAATCGCATTATCTGGGTGCGAGAAATTTGATTTCGTCAGACTAACATGTTAACATTTTTTTTTAAAGCCCGGTTTTAATCTGACCAAGACAATAAATCGATTTTCTCCTAATGTCATGTTAACGTCCTGACTGTCTCTATTTCCTCAATTCAACCCAAATATCCAAATGTAGGACTTTCGCTAAAGAAGAGTTGCCTGATGTGCGTTCTTTTCTTACATTTTTAATAACAAGCATTTTGCCTTTCCTCTGTGTTGATTTCTTGAGTCGTTGTTTTAGAATAAAGCTCCCTCTTTGGAAAATGTCAAAATGAGGCAGTGCAAGCATCTTACATTTCCAACCGACGACACTGAGAACATGAGTCATTCTTATGTGTGATTTATTCCCTTGCATTAAACAGATAAATTACTCACATTTTAAACAATTGAGAAATACATGTCTTGAATCTACAGTGATATAATACATAGAGAATGGCCCTGTGTGTCTCTCTGCTGAAGCCAGTGGCTCAGAAAAAGTGGTGACTCTGTCCAGTTCAGTCCGCCACTCGCGTTAACAAAAATATATGCCGGATGGGTTCATATTTATTTGTCACTGTGCCTCCTCTGCAAATTTTCCCCATGTTTCACTGCTGCTGTAGGTCCTTTGAAAAATACATTTCCTCTCAAATCCTTCACACAAAAGACATGGAGTTACTCTTCCGCCAGGCAGATGGAGACGAACACTGAGGGATATTTACAATGCTCAATGGGTTCAGCTGAGTGCTGTAACTTCAAACAAGGAGAGTCATGTGTCATCTACAAAGAAATACAGCTGGCTGGGGGATTATATTGACTGATCGGAGCTTTATTTCTGATATCAGATCAGATGTGACTTCATTCAGTGTTCTGCGGCTGTAAGCCATGCTTCAGAGGGGTGCATGCATGCATAGTTCACGTTCAGGGGTGGAGTTATAGAATATTTTATATCTGTCCTGGAATCAGCTCTGTACTTCAAGACTTTCTTCACTTCACAGAGGAGGCTGAAATGAGTTGGTGCGTGCTGCTGATCAGAAGGAGTCGACTACAAGCAAAGATCCATGTGTTCAGTCACAGCTGCAGTCCAGGTGGGGCTTTTTTTTTCATTAAGTCCATCAAGTTCTTGTTATAATCTTATTTTCTGTTAAGTCGATCCCGCAGAGCTGTTCTTCATGTCCTGGTGTGCTCCCAGCAGTGAGCTGCGCGCCCACATGGTGACAATGAGGTGAAGGGGAATCGGTGTGTCGACAACCCTGGGCCCTGAACTGAGGGAGGGAGCCTAAAGTGCCTGCTCTGAAACACATTTGTGTGTGCTGAAAAAATATGTTGTTTCTACTTGTTTGTTACACTTCTCTGGTTTTGAAATTAGGTTTATAAGAAATACAGAAAACTGCAAACAAAGCATCAGCAGCTGTTCAATTAAATTACATGAAACAAGCACAAATTTGAAATCTGGACAGATTTTAAAGAGATCGTCGTTACGATAATTTGGTAGCAGCCGGTAGCTTAAGTTTTAATTTGAGATATTTCTAATGAGTTTTTGTAGATATGTATGTGTTGGATGGATACACATAGTTGCTGACAGTGGTGAAGGGTCAAGAGGAAAGTGAAGAGGGGCCCAGAGTCACTTCCTGTGGACAGGACCAATAATATGGTGCGGCCCTGACTAGAGGGCGAACGCTTAGAACGAGCAGCCCGAGCTTCAGTTAGGGAGTGTGTCCAGTCCCAATGAGGCTGCGTGTTGCTTGGCCCTCAGACGGAGGTTCTCGATGCTGGTGGTCTTGCTGTTGAGGCTTCCGGGGATGCTGCCTGGTGCTGCCTGCAGCAGCGGGCTGTTCCACACCTGCTGGGCCTGTGACAGGGTTTGGTAGTAGGACTGGCAGGGCAGCGAGCTCAGCGGGGACGGCATATTGACATTCATGCCCAGGTAGGGCAGAGAGGACGGCGTGCTCATCTCAAAGGACGGGTAGTGCACCAGGTTGTTGGTGGCGGCCATGTGCTGACGAAACTGCTCCTGCAGCCGGAAGAGGCTGAGTGGAGAGGAAGCGTAGGAGTTGCTCTGTGCCAAACCGCTGGTCACGCTGCTGGAGGACGGCAAGGTGGGGGAGCCCAGAGGAGAGTCTGAGAGATGGAAGAGAGGAGAACTTTAATATGTTTCAGCACAAACTGATCTTTGTTTGGAATTTATGTGTTTTAAATGAACTGTGTGCGTTCGATACAAATATAAATGTGGTTAGATTCTTAAACATGACATATAATCAGGGAACATCAAAGAAAAAGCAGCTGGATTCATTAGACAGTGATATTTTTACCTGATGTGGGGCTCAGCTGTTTGCAGGATGGGGAGCTCCTCCCCGGCAACACTCCCCCCTCCCCCTGCGTCTCCTCCCTGATCTTCACCCTTGTCTCCCCCCTCATTTCGTCCTCCTCTCTGTCAGCATTATCTTCTGCTGCTGACTCGCTGTCCGACGGCTCAGGAGAGGTGACGTTGACTTCCACGCTCATCTCTCCAGGCTGCGGCCGTGCGGCTGCCAGCCTCTCTGTCTCTGAGTGACAGGATGAGGAGGAGGATGGAGGCGGAGGAGTGCGGGCCTCAGGAACCAGGGTGGTGGTGGTGGTGGTGGTGGTGGTGAGGTCAGTCTTGGAGTCCTCTGTGGAGCCCTCTGCAGCTCCAGACGCCTCCTTCTGTTTCTGGAGCTGCTCCTTCTGAAGGCTGCGCTGCTTCTTACGAAACTTGGCCCGGCGGTTCTTGAACCAGACCTGGACAGACAGATCAATGTTGGGTCAATGACTAACATAACACTGGACAACTTTGAACCACAGCATATGACATTTGTTAGTTCACGTTGCTGCATCTTGCCTGTCCATTATCACCTTCAAGGATAGAAGATTGCCCTGAAGTTTTAACCTTTAAGCTGAGCGAGAGCAACACAGCATCAATGCATTGTGGGAGGTTTTACCTGAACGCGTGCCTCAGGCAGGTTGGTGCACATGGCCAGACGTTCCCGCATCACCACATCAGGGTAGTGGGTCTTCTGGAATGTTTTCTCCAGGGCCTCCAGCTGCTGGGCGGTGAAGGCCGTCCGACTGCGCCGCTGCTTTCGGTGCTGGGAGCCATACCGGGCCTCAAGGATAATGTCTTGAAATGTGCAGCCGTTGAGAAAGAAGAAACACGACCAGTTTAATTGAGGTACAGGTCAAAGGTCATTTGAGCACCCCAGAGATCAGCACACACTGAATTAGTGTTAATGCACAGTCAAAGATGAGAGATGAAAGTGGGCAACAAAATGAGCAACTGATTCTTACCAGCCAGTCTCTCTGCAAGAGTGAGGGCATGCACTGAGGGCCTGTAGTCAGGGGCGTGCTGGGCCTGTTGCGCCGCCTGCTGGTGGAGGTTGTACATGGCGCTCAGTGAATTCATGGCGTGGAGAGAGTAGCCGTTCACCCCGTAGTGCTGCATGGCCGGCGAGCTGTCTGCAGAAAGGAGGACGAGCTGCTGTGAGTGTCAGGCCTCTTTAAACAAACCAGCCTGTTATCTGATTGTGGCGCCAACAAAAAGCGAAAACTCTGTATAATATCGTTTGTTGTAGGATGACTAATTGAAATGGCAACAGGTGAAATACAAAAGGCTGCGCTCAAAAGGAAAAACGGCTCATTCGTTTTATCAAAGAATGAATGTGCAGATAGGTAAAAGTGACCTCTAATAATTTCACAAAGATTAATTAGCCGAGACTGTTTATTAGTATTTGTCGTGTGTTGTTAGATCTAGTTTAGCAGATCTAACATTTTAGGAAACTTTTTTTTTCCAGTGTTTGCCCACTTTAAATGTTCAGAAAATAAAATATCTAGGTTTGAAACTTTTAATATACAGTAACATTTGTCTTTACCATTTGATCAGGAAGCTTTCAGGAAGAAAAAAATATATGATTTATGAATCCACGGCTCAACAGATTTAGTTTTAAAATATTTAAAAGAGGTCATTTAGCAGTTATATTCAGCAATAAAAAAAATACAGAATATATTTCGCACTTTATTTACGCTAATAAAATGTGCGTAAAAGTAGGCCACAGCAGTTAAAAGGAGACATTATTTTATAGTTTTTTTTTTTTTTTAATTATGACAATATTTTGTTCATTGCTGTTTTTATTTTAAGATGCTCGTATTAGGAAACATTAAATCCGTGCCGATAGTCTAATATGTCAGTGTTCCATAATTGTGGGTGTAAATGTATACAAATATTAATAATAATAATAATAATAAAATCTAAATTATTTATCAGGAAAGTAAAAAGGGAACTGATATTTTCTCGTCCACACAAAACAATTAAATTAATTCTACTCTCATTTCACCACCTACATCAAATTAAGTTTTCAGAGTTTTAACAGGAAACATTTCCTCAGTTGCGTTTAACTAAAGAAATGTTTCCTATTAAAACTCTTAAGTCTGAAAATTTTAATTTCAGAGGCAGGCCGGACTGACATCATGTTTACTCTGCTCCCTCTGAGTGTGACTCGAGCGGTTTATTTCAATCTGTGGCGGGTCTCAGGTCAGATTCAGACGCCTGCAGGCTGACGGAGACGCGTGACCGTGCTCCTGTCTAATGTGGGTGCAAATAGGTTTCAACTATACAAAGCTATTAATTTATCATCAGGCCTGACACGTGAAAGATGGGCCAGCCCGCGCGCGTGTGTGTGTGTGTGTGTGTGTGTGTGATCAAAACGTGTGACTAATACAATAACATTTTCTTCTTGTGACTATTTCATTGCGTTATTTTCCTAAATCACCCTCTGGCAGGATTCATGTAATCTCTTCGATTTTCTTTTTAAATCTGCAGCTTTAAAATTCATCACAGCTCCTGCTTCTTCTTGCAGGACAATGTCACGAAGCCTCGGGCTCTGATTTAAGCCTAATTATGCTAATTACCGTGGATTTATGAGTTATACAGCATTTAGTAAAGATTGCCTCCGGGCCGGAGCTGTGTGTGTGTGTGTGTATGCAGCAGCATTCACACACTTAAAGGACGGGGAATTAATGAGAATGATTAACATGGAGTCAATTAACAACCTGTGATGTTAAACAAAAACAACCAAAAGGAACTTTATTAAACAAGGTGTAAATGTCCCCAAATTATAATATGAATTTGACACGGATATTCCTTTATATTACAGCCTTATAAGTGTAAGTGTTACTGAAAAATGTACACACTTTTAATCGGTTAACTTGAGCAAAACACTCGCTATTACATCAGTTTTGTTGGGGACATCGGCAGGCTGACGGGCTGCACTTTTAAAACGCGATTTAGTTTGGAAGATAACAAAACCCCGCGATATTACGCACAATAAATGCAAGAAAAAAACACGCAAATCAATTTAAAATTGCTTTAAAATAAGATTTGTTAGGCTGCAGAACAAATTCAGTTGCAAACTTGTAAGGAGCAAACTTCTTACCTCTCCTCTCTGTGCGTATCTGAAGCGAAATATCTCCACCAGCAGCCAAATATTTCTCCTCTTAAATCTGCTTCTCTGAAATCCACAAACGCTGGATCATTTTTATCATTTCATTAGTTTTTTCTTTTATTTCTCATTCACTGTGATATCCTGAGAATATCCCGCTCGGTCCGCTCTCAGTGCTCCGGCTCGCCTCTCTGTGGATGTGGGAGGATGCTGAGCTGCCATCTATCGGCCTTTAAAGCGCTCCGGGTGGGGTCACCGGGACGCTCACACGCTCCTTCTCTGTGCCAATCACGTCGCTTTCCTCCTCCACCACCATCACCACAGCCCCTCCGCCCTCCTCCTTCACATTACTCCTCATTTCAGAGATGATTTTTCTGCATCCGAGGTGCCGAGTTTTTCTGCTTCTGCCGCTGTTGTTATTTTGGAAGGAAAAAAAAACATAATTTTAGATTTTTCGGCCAAAATTGACCATTTTAGTCTAAATATTGTTATTAACCTCATGGTTGTTATTTTTAAGAGGTGATATTAATGATAATGTTTATGTTTTTTGGTTTTACTCAGTATGCACTGACCTAAAAAATCAAATTCTCTTAAAAATTTAAAACTGATTTGATAAGATCTTAACATGATTTAAGCTATCCCCATTATGTAACAGCCTTGGCCTTATTTCTATGTCTTATATATATATTTTTTTTTATAAATCTCAGGGTCCACTTAAAATGTGTTGCTAAATAGGAGCTAAAGCCAAAGACAAAGGTCAGACTGCAATTTTTTAAATTTATAAACAGCCAAATTGTTCATTTGCTAAGCCTAGATGCATTGTTTTAACCACACTATAGATTGAAATTGCTTTACCTACGTTTATAATATTATTAGATTGCTTATAAACGCTGAAATGGCCATTTGTAGGTTATAGTTTATACATTTTGGATTGAGTTTAGGCCTAAACATCCTTTTAAAATGCCACCAAACAAAAGTTCTCAGTGTAAATATTTTCCTCAGCAGATCTCAAGTGTCTTTAAGAATTATGAGCTTTTTAAAAGAAACTCCAGCTCACCAAATTCTTAAATTCAGCCTAAAAAAGGTCTATAACACAGGTCTTAATTAAATGATATGCAAATTTAATGGCCTGTACCACTCTTCTGCAGTGACTCGCGCACGGTGACTCTCAGGTTAATTCCGTGCTTTAATTTTATTTTCCTCCTGCCTCCTGTGTGACTGCATGTTTGGTGGGAATGCAGCTGAGGTGGAGAGATGCAGGGCTGGGCTATACACTGCTGCCTCCAGCAGCTCCCCGGCCCCGAGGGATTTAGGTTAGGATTGGGTAGACAAGACGCCATTTCACCCTCCAAAAAAATGTCTTAAAATGACTGCTGGTAAGAGGATTAAAACAATAATGCCCCTCTCTTCTTCAAGGTTTTTAGAAAAGATTTCTTCTCCCGGAGAAAAACCGTTTAGGCTGGAATTAAGGGCAGCGAAAAGTAGCCTTTTAATGTAAAGCTTGCATATTTTGTTGAATTTTCTCCGAGAGAGTGAGAGAGAAAGGGGAAGGTNAAATCCTAAACTCAATTTGATCTTTGGCCACATTCATTTGCAGAACTTTAGACTCCTGACAACAGCCTGTGTGAAAAGAAAATCTTATTAGTTACCTCAACGCGTTCACCCAAAGTTCACTTTATAGTGTTCAAATATTGTCCTCAGCCTCCTTTATACTGTTAATTGGCTTTTTTATATAAAGCAGGGAAACTCCAAAATATAAAAGCAACAAAATTAAATGAGTTTAATGGACGCTTTTACGCAACAAGTGTCCATCCGTGCGTAAATGGGTGTTTTCTAAATGAAAAACTGAGTGAGCGAATTACAAGCATCACTAATAAAGATAATTTTCTACTGTTCATCTTTAAATTCCGACCTGATGTTTTTAGTCAGTGTGGCTGAAGAGCATTTAGGCCCAGAGGAGGAAAAAAAATCGGATTAACTTGTGAACCGATGGAAATAAGAACTTAAACTGGAGGTAAATCTGGCCAGTGTCTCTTTGTGGGAACCGTTTCTAAAGCAATTAAAGCGAGAAGGAATTCCTCTCAGCTGCTCTTCCTCAAATCTGCTTTTTTACGGAACTTAATGCGGGCTAATGTCCAGCAGGGACCAGGGCTTTAATGCAAGTGTCAAGAGGGCCTGCTATTAGAGTGATATTAGGCTAGTGGAGCAGCAGCCCCTCCAGAGTGGACAGTAAACTCACACTGACTCACTTTATAAGGCTTTACAATTGGAGAATTGGACATTTTTTAGACAGCTACATCAACATTTACCAAACAAATTACTAATAAAGTCTCAAACTGGTGTATAATGTGAGGAATAATAAGCAAAAGGCATTTAAAGCTATCTTAAAGTATTCTGAATTAAGCTGTAATTTCTCATCTCACATGCTGCAGAGTTTTGCTATTTGTCCACATAAACTCCAGACTGGCTGTCTAAATGTATAGGTATTTGTTTTATAAGCTATTACTCGGTCAATTTTAGTGAAAAATAATAACATTTTAAAGCATATTTTTCTTAAAGATTGGCCATGTTTTGCATATTCAGCCCTACAAAGCCAATAGAAACAGAACTGTGATGTCAGCTGGACAAAAGTTGTATCTAAGTGGACCGAACCATATGCTGCAGGATTTTAATCTACATTTAGACAATGGCTCCAGCTAGCAGTTTTCTAAAAGTTTTCTAAATTAAGATTTGATTCCTCATTTATCGTCTCACATTTGCAGAGTTACTGTGAAACTTAAATTAATAGCCTGGGCTATTATTTGCTTAAAGCACTGAAGTCAAAAGGCCTATATTTGGGACAGGCCTTTAATTCCTTTCACACAAAACTGTTGCTCAGCAGATTGGGAACACTGGGAAACACAATCAAATTGTTTATTTAAACCAGTATAAATATTAGTTGTAGGCTTCTGATTACATATCAATTATGAATAATTCATTTGATCAAGCTCTGACAGACAGGGCATCAGACAGAGAAAGAGAGAGTTATGGCACCTGACATACCAACATGACACCACTTTATCCTGTTAAGACAATACTCACAACTCTAATTGAGACAGGCCTTTATTGTCAAAATGTGTGGCCACACCAGGCTAGCAAAAGAGACTGGGTGTTTAATTGGGACTAGACTTTTGATTGAAGCTTTACGGTATGTCATCTGTCCACATAAACTCCAGACTGACTTTCTAAATGTATTCGTTTTAGGAGATATTACAAGGTCATTTTAGGAAAAATAATCACATTTGAAAGCCGTTTTTTCCTCAAAGTTTAATTATGTTTCATGTCATCAGCCCTACATAACAATTCTTCAGGGAGCAGGCATTTAAGTGTTTGATAGTCAAAATGTTAATTTGAACCCTACACCCTTGACCACAAATAACCATTATTTTCAAATTTCTGGATAAATTATTTTACAAAATGGCAGAAACTATTGAAAAACATCCACTAAAACTCCCACAAGCTCATGGTGACATTAACATATATGTTTTTGTCAGACCAACACTCCAGAACTTGAAAAAGATCAATTTGCAATCATATAAACTAAAGAAAAACAGCCTTTTTTGGTATTTTTGCTTAAAAAATGACTTAAAACATTAATCGATTATCAAAAAAGTTGCCATTTAAAAGTCTCTCGACTGATTAATCGACCAATCATTGCAGGTTTTTTTGTTTTGAACAGTATTGGAGACTTCGAGGCCTAATCATGATGATAGTTTCCCGTCTCTTTATTTACCATTTTCACACTGCATCTCCTCCCGATCACCCTCAGGATCTCAGCACTGCTCGCTGCAGGCTAACTTTCTAAACCCCAAATTCATCTCAGATTTCTGCGGATTTCACTGCCGCACTCATTGTTCTCTGCACTCTGGCTGCATTCAGGCTTTATCATGTTAAAGCCTCTCCTCAGATCTGAGTTATCGTCTTTGCTCTCAATCATCCTCCCGCCCGCTTTCTGAATATCAAAAACTTTTATCCCTGCATCAGGACTTTGGCAGCCTGAATCAAAGCTCAGCCGAGGAAGCTGCAGAGATTTATAAATCATGTTCAGTTTTTAATCAGGTTTATAACGCATGAACGTTTGTAATTTTACCCCTCAGATGGCTCCCTATATTTCCAAGTGGCATCTTACATCAAATCGAGGAGAAAGTTGATGCCTTCAGCCTTCAGAGCCCATTAACTTTCATCATTAGGTTTTCTTTAACTTCATGAATATATTAGGTTTCAATCCAGCCGCTCTGGCCTGCACATGCTCTTAGTCAAGGTTAGCTTGTGCTCATTTGGGTGAAATTAATCATTTTGATGTATGGTTTAGAATTGACTGCTTCCTTGGGACTTGTGTGACTGGAGTAACAAAGCAACTTGCCATTAGCGATCCCTCGGCTGTGTATTAGCTGGGCATTCACCTTTAAGACTTTCCTCATACATGTTGGATACCTGATTGAAATGGACAAATCTCTGGCTCTATAGCCTCTTTTCTTTCTGTATTTAGGTATCAGTTACCATCGTGTCAAAGGACAAGATCACACAGTGTCTTACACACATCTGGCTGTACCTCTCAGTCTGACTTTTTTATCTATTAACAACACCAATGTTACAAGTATTTCAAGAAATCATTCTCTATGACAAAAGGAAAAGGATCAAGTCTATTTACCGTGGTGTCGACAGATAGTTAAGAAACATACAGTACATCTGGTTTCTATGGAGTTCCTGTAACTCAAGAAACCAGTGCAAAGTTCAGGTTATACTATTATAAGAACTCATACAGACATTTAGCAGACATTTTGCTCTGTTTTGGTCTCCACCAACTCCTGAGAGAAATATTTGGCTCTTAAGCTGTTAAATGTTCCACTATGTTCACCTCCCTGTTGTTAATTGCATCTGTCTGCAGTTTGGTGCAAGAAATTTAAGTCAATAGTGATGTAAAATATTGATTAGTGCAATTTTAAAAGAGCACTCCATTGATTTAGCATTGCACTCCCAAAAAGTTTTTTTTATCAAAACAAATGCAGCAGAACCAGAAGATTCTTCCTCCTTGTCAGCGGCCGAGGCCTACATCACCCACAATGCAATTCAGCAGCTGACAGTTCCAACCCGATCACCAGAAAAAATGTTGGTGTTGTGCATTTCTTCACACCACAGATATGCAACATTTGTTTGTTGTTGTTAATTGTAGCAGATACGCTGAAACTTCACGGTTAAGTTTAAAGAACACTGTGTTTAACACAGCCCAGTCACCTGAGGAAAATGTTGGCATTGTATGTTTCTTCAAACCAAAGTTTGGCTACATTTGCATATTTCATACAAATCATATCAATGTTTCTAAACTGATGTAGTACATGAGCTGACTTTGTCATTGGGAGGTGTAGGGGATGGTGGACAGTGTGACACCTTGGCAAGACGCCTACCTTGTTGCAGACCACTGCAGACAACATTTTGAGACCAACAAAGCTGGTTTTGTTTTAGCGAGGTCATTGCTGTGTTAAGTGGCTTTTAGGCTCCAAACTTGGGTGTTTTATAGCAACCTGCCGATGTTTTTCCAGCGGGGATAGTGCTATGAACAGCAGTTGTTTTCTACAAATACATCACTGTATTTCTTGCCATGATTGTGCCCCCAAAACCTGGAATTTTAAGCCAAAATATGATCTTTTCCTAACCATAACCAAGTGATTTCTGTGCCTAAACTTAGCCACAAGATACAGCCAGCATTGTTGAAACATAAAGTTTCAATGTACCTGCTATATAATAACGTGCAAATTCAACATACCTGTGGTTTACAGAAACATACATTGCCAACATTTTTTCTGGCAGTTGGGTTGGTTTAACCTGTGGTTATGTTTAGGGACACAAACTGCTTAGTTATTGTCAGAAAAAAAAGATCATATTTTGGCTTAAAATACCCAGTACTGCTGTGACAATCACTGCTGGAAATGCTGCCGACATCTCGCTATAAAGCATCCGGTTTTGTTGCTCGTTGGTCTCGAACACTGTTCAGTAGCTTTGCAGCCATCTACCCAAGGTCTCACGCTGTCCACCATCACATACACTGCCTGATGATGAAAGTCATCTCATTTACATGTAATTACTACTACATCACTTTAGAAACATTGATATGACATGTATGAATGTATGTAATGTACAAATGTACCATATCTGTGCAGAAACGTACACTGCCAACATTTTCTTCTGGTGTCCGGGCTTTAGCCCCAACCAATGCTGACTGAAGAGGAATCACTTCAGGATATTTAACAGACACAAAAAGCTTTCTACAACTTTTTTTCACATATGTAGTTGTACTCCCCAAGATCTATAAACAGTAAAAATGTGTCTTAGCCTTTTCAATATTACCACTTTTGTAGACATTGGAGTTATTATGTAAGAATATAACAAGTGGGACAGAGACACAGTGATTCTCTTAATGTGAGGCTGACCACAAGTTGTTCACTTTCACTATTGTTTCTCCTTGTATGATCCTGTAGACACAGCACACCATGCTGCAGTCAGGGCTGCTCCTCTGAACGGTTTCTCTGGCAGACTTGACATATCGAGGTTGGCAGGTTTGTTTCCTCCCTCTTTCTCAGAGCCGGTCTTTGGTTGTGCCCCTCAGGCTGCGGCCCAGCACAAGGGTTCCTATTGTCAGGGCCTAATCCAGGGGCTACACAGCTTTAGCAACATGGTGGGATAAAAGCCCATCAAACCACTACTTTATGGGGGCAAATCTTTCCTAATCCCT
The DNA here is from genome assembly GCF_006386435.1 of Epinephelus moara. Lineage (NCBI taxonomy): Eukaryota > Metazoa > Chordata > Actinopteri > Perciformes > Serranidae > Epinephelus > Epinephelus moara. The sequence continues at coordinate 15,066,724 of NC_065515.1, read as the reverse complement.
CGCTTTATCTAAACAAAAGGAGAGAAACAAGAGGATAGAAAGAAATTGTGCAGACACAGGGCAAGACCGGGAGCTAAGATGCAAAGAAGTAGTTTCACTGGAGAAGCTAACCATTTTTGACAGGCTTTCACTAAAGGATTGACAAAAAACGGACACCAGGATTCCAAAAAGGGCCGTACAGGGTCTTTTTTCTTTTCTAAAGTTAAGCTTTAAGATCCTTAGAGGGATATGTCGAAATTAGTGAGATTAAATTCAAAAACCTTAACTATTAAGAGGACTTGGCAGGGGGCACCTGTCAGTTCTGGACGCTATAAAAAATAGTCTTGGTTTACTTGGTTGATGTAAACAAGCGACAACTGTGTGATCTGGAACCTATTCTTTGCTCTTTTCTCAGACAGGGAAAAGGGAGTATGGGAATTTCTCTCTCGCGCCTCACACACCGCTTAGAAAATCTGCTCCATTACACCGACTGTGTGACCCCGACCTGCATCCAAACCACATTTACTTTCAAGAGGAAGAATCTATTTAATTTCATGTGTGGGAATTCTTGAAAAGACACTGAATGACAGCTACAAATTAGGCTTTTTATTCTAAGTCTGTTTCTGAGACTCAGTGAGCTACAGTTCATCTGCGACACCATTGTTTGAACAGACCCCCCTTGTAAATTAGAGAACCCTGTAACTCACATGTTGTGTGTGGGAGTGTGTGTGTGTGTGTTTCAGGGACAAATCCCCTGACCCCATTTCATGTCTGCTGCCAATTCCAATTTCTATCTTTGCTCTGTGGCAACTCGCTTCGAATCCCAAGTGTCGCATCTGCAAATGACTCTGTGAGTTAGAGGCTCCATTTTCTGCCACAGCCCAAATGCTCCACAAGAGGACCATTTGGAGCCCGCCGGTCAGAGAGCCGAGCAGAGATTGAGAACAAGCCAGTTCGTTCTGGCTCTATGTACATAAACCACCACAGCCGGGGGGCTTTCAGTGTCTCGCTCGCCCTCTCAGGTATACGAACAGAAACACGGTGACATACATAATTCACCACCAGACAGTAAATACACTGTCCTCATCCACACACACAACAAAGTTCAAGCATTTGAAATGTAATACACATAATGAAGCACAAACGGATATGATTAGCTATTTATATTTGTTTGACAGCGCGCCCCCTGCTGGCCTGTGTAGATGCCTCCTGAATGGGGTAATTAAGAGATAATAGGCTGGGGATGCTCGTCAGGGACTGAGTGATTAGTGATTCATTACATGAGCTTAGAACGAGGAAGAAGAGAGGAGGGAAGTGGTTGGGTTTCAGTGGGGGGCATACTGGAACAGCCTGACAAATTGCCATTGGATTTATCCAGGGTAATTAACTATCACCCAGGGAAAGGGCTGGGCCTGGGACTATCAGTAACCTACAGCAGAGTCACACAGTCATCATCACACAGACGGGCTGACTCTGGTTTTCTCTCTTCTGTTTATGGCGGTAAGTCTGTTGCTTTGTGTGTTCAGAAAAAACAATACACACACTATGGAACTCTGTGGAAAAATGTATTTTAATCCTGCTTTTGTTTGGTATGCATTTTCATTTTTTCCTAGCTATTTGGGATTAGTAGGACCTGTTAAGTATAATCAATCAATCAATCAATCAAACTTTATTTATATAGCGCCTTTCATACATCAAAAATGCAACCCCAAAGCGTTTTACAAACTAAAAACATACAACAACAAAAAACCTAAGCGTTGTCTTTTAACAGTTAGTAGTTTCTGAAAAAAAGTGATGTCCTCATATGGGGACAGTGGGTTTATTTTTGATGGTCAAAAGTGTGTGATGATGTATAAAAACATTCTTTTTCAAAACCTGAACACCGATGAGCAAAAACAAAATTACAAACAATGCAACATTTTTTCAGTGTTTTGTAACCCTATGGGTTAGAGATCGCTGTTCAAGTCTAAAGCTGTTCAGATCTGTTCATTTTAATGCCCAAACATGGCTGTGCAAACACAAAATTGCAAATAATGCAACATTACTAAAAGCCTTGTGATTTGTTTACTTTGTAATTCTGTATAAATCTTGTCACATATTGACCTGTGTGAAATGCTGTGATGATACAAAAATAAAGTCCCAGTGTCCCCACAGGAGCACTTCCTATTAACAGTGTATCAGCTTGCAACTAATACTGGTCAGATTTATGCCATATCAAATTACAACCATCACTGAGCATTAATAAATAAGTTTGACGCATAAACTTTGACCAGGATTTGGACCATGTCCACATTTTGTCAGGATCAGGTGAAGACTGACTTGGCAGATATGGCCACCATCTTGTTTTTACATGGAGTAGTGTTTTGTGTTTTTGCTACCACATGGCACATAAAAGTGTCCACGGATGAGGACAACAGGTCTAAGTTAAACAGAGTGAAGTATAATGTACAGCAAACCAAAAATTTAATGTCCATATATGTGGATGCACGGTTGCAAGAGGTTTAATGTTTTAATGACTAAGGGGTGGTGCTACATGCTAATGACAAAAACAAAGAATCTTCAGTTTGTGTTGCTAAGTTCATTCTGTTATTTATTTTAGGTATTTAGCTTAGCTTAGCTTAGCTTAGCTTAGCACAAAGACTGGAAGTAGGGAATGAGCTCGTTTCTCCAGTCATGGCTAGATGAAAAACCTAGATTTGCAAAACTCATGGATTTCTTCAAAATATTCTTGTCTCCTTGTTTTATGGTGTTATCAATGCTGCAGTTAAGGCCTGGTCAGACTTAGGCACAAAAAGCACTTGGTTATAGTTAGGGAAAGATAATGTTTTAGGTTAAAATGATCACTTGAAGTCTGACCACGGTGGTGTGGTGGTTAGCACTGTCGCCTCACAGCAAGAGGGTTCCTGGTTCGATCCTGGGTGGGGGAGCCCTTCTGTGCGGAGTTTGCATGTTCTCCCCGTGTCAGCATGGGTTCTCTCTGGGCACTCCGGCTTCCTGCCACAGTCGAAAGACATGCAGTTTGGGGACTAGGTTAATTGATAACTTTAAATTGTCCGTAGGTGTGAATGTGAGCGTGAATAGTTGTCTGTCTCTATGTGCCTGCGATAGTCTGGCGACCTGTCCAGGGTGTACCCTGCCTCTCGCCCAATGTCAGCTGGGATAGGCTCCAGCCCCCCCGCGACCCTCAAGAGGATAAAGCGGTTAGAAGATGGATGGATGATCACTTGAAACACGGAATATGAAATTTAATGGGAGTCACTAGTCATCACTAGTTCCCCCTGTCCCCAGTCTTTGAGTGCCTTTGTCAGATGTGAGACTTGTATCACTCATCTCCTCTAACTTTGGGCAAGTAAGAGAATAAGAGTATGTCTCAGACTGTCGACAGCTGCTCAAGTATTTGTACTGTATTCCCTGGTTTGGTGTTTCTATTTGACAAGGAGTTTGTCTCGAGAAAACAATAAGAACAACAATAATCTGCTGAGTCGAAAAATGCTCAGACGGATCTGCACAACGTTCACAGCAACAACATGAAAAGTTTGCCACAAGCAACAGGCCAAGAGATGCACAGTACACTGCTGAAAACTTGTTTTTGTCTAGTTTTAAGTTGAATTTCTTTCTAAGTTGTTTTCGCAGTTATTGAATTTACAGCCTGCTGTTGATCAAACAGTAGTCCCCAAGATTATGTTACTGAAATGCTTCAAACTATTTCGCAATTGATTGTCCGTTGAGCTATACAGGGGGTTAAACAGTAGCAAACAAAAAACAATTGCCACTGACATGAAATATTTACTAAAACATACTAAAGTAATGAGAGTCTGAGAAATGCAGTATTAGAAAGTATTTAAAGTATTAAATTGGGAATCTCAGCTGTATTCCCCTTTAAGAATCTTTGCATGGCACACAGGAATGGCTTCCATCCACTATTTGACTGCCATGATCCTATAAAGTAGGAAAGTCTATACTCCCATCTTCATAGTCCTTCCAAAGCCAGCCTCCCATCCAGCAGTAATCCCCTCTGGTCCATATCAGCCTCACAAAGCAGCGCACACTTACATGGACAAGTTGATTTTCTCTGTCTGTTTTATCTGATTTGGAAGCACTTAGAAACAGCTCTAAGTCTTCTCCCGATTAAAAAGACGGGAAAAAACTCAGCCGGTGTGATAACCGCTCCCTCCTACACGAGCTACCTCTCAACATCCAACATCTGGCTATTGTTGTTAAATCTGCTTTAAAGCATCTGTGGGTCATCTGGATTCAAACATTTAGAGAATTGAGGCTCATCTACTGAGCTTAAGTCACTGTTGAGTTGCACTCCGCTCCCCTTAAGTCTCTCATCAGAATAAAGGCTTTTGAACGGAAGCTGCTTCAAACACCTCTACAAGTGCAGTGTTTTCTGCCCCATATCTGATTGATGAGCAACAATGAAGTCAAACCAAACTGCATCTGCAGGTGTGTGCACACATAACACTAAGATTCTTGGTTACTTACAGTTAAACTTCCATTATCGTCACCTCACTCAGAAGCTGTGGTCGTGCATCTCAGCGAGAGCTCAGCTCACAGGACCTGTTAAGTCAAGCTCTTCCCCCATAAGCTTTATTATGCAGTGTTTTATGAAATGAGCATACAGGGCTGATTTATTGTTGTTTTATAATCTGGGTTTATGCCTTGTTCTGCAAAAAGCCTTTTTGAGAAGGCTTTGGATGGCGGTTAGGGCAGAGACACATCCAGCTTTAACCCACTGACTGACCACTGCGTAAAGGGACTCCAGCACCCCAACACGACCATTTAAAAAGGAGCCTGAAAATATATAGCACAAATAATTAAACTGATAAAATAAAAATGAAAAAATATGAGAGAGAGAAAAGCAATTTTGCATCTTAAAAAGTCAAAATTTTAACATTATGGGGACCTTGGAGTTTTGGAAGTTGCACCAGACCCAGAAGAAGTGCCACATAAACCTTCTGCAAGCCAGCTTGTCCTTTATAAGCTTCTGTTTTTATACAGATTAAACAAACATTTTATAAATTGATAATTAGTTTTTTTGTTTTGTTCCCTTCTGACAGAGCCGTGCTAGCTGTTTTCCCCCTGCTTTCAGTCTTTATGCTAAGCTACGCTAACTGCCTCCTAGCTCTATCTTCACATCCTCTCCTTCCTCCTATCTTTTTTGTCCGACATTGTTGTACATTTAAAAATAAATACGACCTGACATGGGTCAATCATGTTTACACACCGATTTCAAAACTTTCGTCCATCATTAAAGTTTTGCCTAAAAGCAGTGAATCAAATGTGGCATGCAGGAAACACACATCTGCAACGAGAGAGGAGCAGAGCAGAAGTGGACAGGGGCCAGCAAGAAACAGAAGTGCAGAATCCATGAAAAAGATAAGGTAACATTAGCCTTTTCAGAAATGCACAATGGCAACGATGATGCCAATGAAGTCAGAGTGCAATGTGAGCCAGGAAGGTAACTCTGGTGAAGAGCTGCAGGCAAGCAAATGTGTCTTTACATTTTGTCTTGTACCGCAAATTTTCACAATGAATAGAACAATAAAACACATCAGACTTCAGGTTTTCTGAGCGTAACTTTTTTTATCGGTTAACAGATTAAAAGATACAAAAGATACAGATTGGTGCGTAAAGGCCTTAACTCTCGGCAAGAAAACATATAAGCAGATATTCCTTTAACATCTCATGCAGTCAGCATATTCTTAACAACCTTTTACCTTTTCTAAAATCAACTTCAAATGGAAGATTACTGTTCTCTTCTTATCCTTCATCTTCCAGTGTCTACCTTCACAGCAGGATCCCATTACAGATATGCTGTATGCCTAGAATCTGTGTAACTCAGAAATTTTACCTGAGACAAATTACACTTCCCTTAATTATTGCCTGATAACAATGGGCAGCAAAGTTGATATCGTATTTTACTGGGTTATACCCGCAGATCAGCAGGTCTGCTCCCAGCCATTTGGCTCTAATTACAGTGTGGCGGAGGCCTCTGCAGAGAATGCAAGCCAGTGTGGAAATAAGTGCTTAAGAAATGACTGTTTGAGATGGCCTGGAGGCATCGAGTTCTCTGCAGGGACGCTGCGGTTGGCCACTTAACCTGGATACCTGCTCACACGGATCCCACCAATCAGGGACGAATCAAGAACTCGTATCACTCTTAATAATGAAGTGAGAAAACACTTCCCACATGCACAAATGAGCATCTCCTTTACCATCAGAGACAGAGAATGAGGGAGGGAGCGGTGGTGGAAATTGTGAGAGGGAGGCCTTAAGAATGAAAAGGAGTCTTGCTGGGCCCAACTGGCCATGTAAAGAGTCGGGCCGTCCTGCCTGTCAGATGGCGGCTGGCTGGAGGAACCCGGGAGTGAGAGCTGCTGTCTTCTCGTTAGATAATCCCTCCAGCACACAGAGGCAGCAGGGGGGCCAGTGAGAGCCTGTTAAAGAGAGCCAGTGCTGATGGATATCTGTATGTATTTATCTGTGCCTAATGAGCGCTGCTTAGCTGCTCACCGAGCTGGAACGTGGGCATGAGAAAAGTAAATACTGGAGGAAGAGACTTTTAATGTGATTCTGATTCTGCAGGAAATGGTTGATTTTGTTTTGTTTTCCTCTCCTTGTGCAAATGTGTGTTTGAACTTTTAAATACTGCTCCTCAAACATCACACACATTTATCACATTTTCCTATAAGAAATGAGTACAGTATGCTTCATGCTGGGACGGTTTATGTGTGTTTTGAGTGTGTTTTCCTTGCCTCTGGGCCCTGCTGCACACCCCCCACCCTGCAGAGGAGCCCTTTGGCAGAGATCTGACTCTACATGAATATGAATGAGGAGGTAACACACAGGGGAGAGCCGGGGGAATCTGATGACAGTGCAGGAAAAGACCAGAGCATCTACGGGGATGTATGACTTCTCAGCCCTGCCACTGATATGATAAAGTGGCTGAATTTGAATACGTGTGTGTGTGTGTGTCTGTGTGTCTGTGAGTGTGCGTGTGCCTCGCCTCAGAGTGTGTCCCGTCAGATGGATATGAATAATGTATTGATAGCCAGCCCCCTGTGGTAGTCCATACAATCTCGCCTGTGTGTGTTGTGTTTAGCCTGCCCAGCTGGCAGGGTCACAGGGGATGCACACACATTATGTCACAGTCCCAGGAGAGGTGTGGGTGCATGTTCCCTTTTCATCATCAATCAACAGAGCAAACTGTTTAACAACAACAATGAGGCTGTTAAGAGGCCCCTCAGTTCATGCCAGAAGTGGTGATAATTACCTAAACATGAAGTTGTCACTCTTCTCCCTCCTCAGTCTCTCCCTGCATCTGCCCCTTTTGATTGTGTGCCGAGTCAAGCGTGACTCACTCGCAAGTGAGACGGACAGTAATTGGTGAGATTGATTTTTAAAAGCTTATTCATTTGACCTGCACCTTGTCCATATGGAGCCTTTTCATTAAGCTTGATAAATGCCTCAGTGAGTTTCCTGATGCTCTCATTTATTTCCTGAAACCTCTTCTTTGCTCTCTGTGAAATGAATCTGATTTACCCCAGTTTCTCAGTGCGTTCACCCCTGTCTGCTAAAAGGGATGGTCAAACACACCTCCTGTCAAATTGTCAACAGGTCTGGTTGAAGAAGCCAAATGCCACACACCGCCTGTGCTGCCTACATGTGTTTACATATCTGTCCACACCTTAAACACTCTCACTAAGACAGTGGTTCCCAACTGGTGGGTTGTGGGTTCATTCTGACTCGCAAACGTGTCAAGTTTGTAAAAAACACGCTTTATTTTTAAGTACAGTGAATTTCTGGCACGAAGCTTTTATTTTTAGGTGCCGTGTCCTGCTATACGAACAGTCAGCTACTTGACAGAGACAGCAAACTAGCTCGACGACATGGCCAAACACAAATTTTAACGCTACATGTAATCAACTGTGTGGACCTTAAAGACCCGTGGCTGAACCAGTTGGGAACCTCTGCACTAAGACATCTTAAGCCTGATTTATGGTCCTGCGGCGTACCTACGACGTACCTACGTCGTTGCCGTGACACCGTCATGAACCCTTCGAACTTCTCCGTCACTCCAACATCTACATCGCAACAGAAGATGTTTAAAGATGGCGGGGATGGCGCAATCTGGAAATACGGAACCGTAAATGCGTTGCTACCAAGCAAACCAATCATAGCCCTCTCGGTCTACGCTGGGTCTGCGTCGCCTCAATGTGTAGTTACATTTTTTGGGAGGTGCACATCAGGCTACGCCGGGGGCTACGGCGAGCCTCCTGCATAGCCACGTACCCTACGACGTCGGTACGTCGTGGATTTAATGCAGGACCATAAAACAGGCTTTAGATGTCAACCTAAATGCTTTACATCCCACTCCTGGGGGAAATATCTGGCTCTTTAGATATTAATGCTCAACTATGTTCACCAGCTTGTTCACCACTTGTCTGTGTGGGTGTTTTTTTCAGAGCTGCTGCCTGTTGCTGATGCGAATGACGCTAATGAGAGTGAACTAAGACAGAAAAAGTTGCAGGTCTGGAAACCAAAATAATGAGCTAAAAGATGTTAAAACACGCCGTATAGCTGAGGGGAGCTGCAGAGATGGTTAATAATTATCTATGGACCACTTATCCTGTTAGGGCTCGTATGGGTGCTGGAGCCTATCCCACCTGACATTGGGCAGAGGCAGGGTACACCGTGGACAGGTCTCCAGACTATCACAGTGCCTTTACATTATTATTTGTTAATTTGTTAACTGATAGAAGAAACCAGTATTGATATTTATTGCCTGTATCTGAAAAGGGCTCTCTTTTCAAAATGTTGTGAAGTACACTGAAACATGAATTAATATATACAAGAGAACTGAAATCAGAATTGAGTGTCCTGTGTTTTATTCTCTTGGCAAAAATTCAACAAACCCCTCTGTGAACAAAATATGGAGGTCACTGTCTGCAGGGGCTGGTGACATGTGAGGACCACTGGCACTCCATGACCTCTGCCCTCTGGAGCAGTTATCCCTCCATTGATTTCTGCTTTCTCCTGAGTTAAAGTGCCGGCTACAATAAACTGAATTTTCCAAGTTTCGACTGTGAGTGATCTGCTGGAAATGCCGAGGAAGAGACAGGAAAGAAACAATCCCTGCAGAGAAAGAGGACATTGGTGCACAGCACTCAAGCTCCAACTTTATTAATGAGTGTGTGAATGAGGAGAGTAATGGTAAAATGGCAGGAGGTCATTTTTCTTTATATTTGCATTGTATAGATGAAAACTGTGTGATATTACACCCACATACAGCTGAGTGAAAAGGAGCTGCAAAGTTAAATTGTGGCAGAGTTGAACAGGCTTGCAAAAGCAGACTTGCTCCCACAGAGTCGCATAGCCTTGAAACACAGAAACTAATCCATGATATTGATCAGTGTGTTTCATATCAGCCCCTGTAATCCATCAAGCTAACAGTGTGGGATAGGCCTAATTTATATCATCTGAAAGGTGTAATCAAAGATGAATGAACCCCAGCGTGATAGAAATGTGCACTGGGTCATAATTTCTACCACTGTGAGTAATGGTGGGAGGGGATAAACACAACAGCCGCTGCGGAAAATAGGTAGAACTAAACTCAAGGTTTGTACAGCTCAGTAGAGTGTGCATGTGTGGCTGAATGTAAACTTTTTTAATAGATTTGTGCCATACAACACAACATAAAATATAAAGGGTGAATCACAAATAATATCTAATTAAAAGCTTAACATTTGGTATGCAAACTCAGTTCTCCACATGTTTTAGATATATACAGTCCTAAAACCATTAAGACTTTCATGAAGGGAACCTCTCTTGAAATAATGACTACGTGTCTAAAAATAATAATAAAAAAAATTCCTTAAAATAATAACATCCCAAAATATGAGAACGTTTTCTCAAACTTAGAATTAAGTGTCAAAATAATGAGAAAGCTTTCTTAAAATAGTAAGTTAAGAGAAACTTTGTAAACATAATGATTTTGTTTTTCCAAACAATAATATACTTATCTCAAAACCATGATTTAAGATGATTTTTGGGGCTTTTTGGACTTTATCTGACAGGACAGTGGAGGTGTGAGGGGGGATGACATGCAGCAGGGGGCCACAGGGCAGAATCGAACCCACAGTCTCTGCGGTAAGGACATAGCCCTTGTACATAGGGCACCTGCTCTACCATGTGAGCTACTCGGCACTCCATAACTCTTTTGACTAAGTTTCTAATTTTTCCAAATACTAAGTCAATATTTTGATATACTACCTTATTATTCTGAGATACTTAGTCATAATTCTGAAATACCAAGTCATTATTTTAAGATACAAAGTTGTTTTTCTGAAATACTACGTCATTATTCAGAGATACTGTGACATTATTCAGATATACTAAGTCATTATTCTGAGATACTAAGTCATTATTCTGAAATATTAAGTCATTATTCAGAGATACTACGTCATTATTCAGATATACTTCAGGTAAGTCATTATTCAGAAATACTAAGTCATTATTCTTAAATACTGAGTCATTATTTTAAGTTACTGAGTCATTATTCTGACATACTTAGTCATCATTTTGAAAAATCTGGTCATTACTCTGAGATACTAAGTCATTATTCAGAAGTAGTAGACCTAAGTCATTATTTTGTATTGACATTATTGTATATATAGAATACTGAATCACTATTTCGAGATACTGAGTCATTATTCTGACGTACTAAATCATTATTTTTGGAATACTACATATTTTGCTGAAATACTTAGTCAATATTCTGATATACTAACTCATTTTTTGAGATACTAAGTCATTATTTTTGAAATACTGAGTTATTATGTTGAGTAAAGTTCCTATTATTTTTCAAGATACTTAGTCATTATTTTAAGATACTAAGTTATTATTTTGAGATATTAACTAATTATTTTTGAGTATGTTTCTCATTATTTTTAAATACTAAGTCATTATTCTGAGATATGAAGTCATTATTTTGAGGAAATGTCTTACTATTTTGATATGTGTCCTTATTTTGAAATACTTAGTCATTATTCTGAGATATGAAGTCATCATTCTGAAATACAAAGTCATTTTTTTTAATAAAGTTTCTCATTATTTTGAAATACTAAGTCATTATTTTGAAATACTTAGTCATTATCTCAGGAAAGCTTCTCATTATAATGACTTACAGGATCTTCTTTTTCTTTATATACGTAAAAATGGGCTTCCATTAAAAACAATATGATGCCAACAGCAACAGCAGTAGTTTCATTCACCTGAGCCATCCTCTGAAAAGCAGTCACCTCAGCCAAACTTATCAAATCACAAGATACAATAACAGCATGAGGCAAACATGTATGTAATAACTGTATATCTCCAGTCATCCTTAGCGTTGATGCGTTGGTGTTGCTATAAGCTAAAACTTTAACATCAGCTTTATCCATTGTACAATAGTGAAGCTCATGTACATGTGACAACGACAGGCTGACCCAGAGGGTAAAAGATGGCGGTGAGAAGCTCCAAGCTGTGAAGAGGGAGAGAGAGTAGCTGTAAATATATGTGTAAATATATATAAATGTTTCCTTTTAAAAAGCCACTTAAGAACTCCAACCCTTTAAATAAGGCCAGGAATAATCTGTTTCCTTCGTTGCGGTAGATCCAGCAGGGATTTGCAGAAACATTCGGCAGTGACACAGATCTACATAATCATTTTAAGTTTCTACCCGCTCCTTCCAATGATTCTCCTGCTGTCACTTTAGATACCGCTAAAACTGATTTGGGCTCCCTAATCTCCCAGTATTTCTTAGACTTTAAAAATCTCTAATATTATAAGGAGATTATTTCATTTATAATTGATTGAGTGCATTTGCCGGAGTGCCACTTCAAAGTTGCTGAATTAAAGATGCATTTAAGACGCCTGGTGCCGGGCGCTGTGAGTCGCAGGGTGGGGTGGGAGGTTGCGTTGGGGGAAGAGGATGGTGGAGGGGGTTTGGGAATGGTGGTGGTGGTGGGGGGGGGCTTGTGTCTTCTCGGTGGAGCGAGCGGGGCTGATCCATGGAGATTTCTTAAAATGGGCTCTCGCAAAGTGCCTCGCTCGGAGAAGGCATCGGAGGACACTAACCAATGGCAGCAGACCAGCAGTGGTGGGAATCTGTGTCTGTGTTGGTAAGACTCTTCGGTAAAGAGGTGGCTCTCGTTAGAGATACCGCGTCAAGTCCTGTCCATCCTCAGAGTTCCTCTAAGAACACTTCAAGAGGATGATTCCCAGGTGAAGTCCGCTCTACCTGTAAGAGACTTTACCCAAATATCTTCCTTTCCACTCAAGTGAAACCACGCTGGACTGCCAAAAAGTGTAAGTTTTTCAAAAGCCTTTTTTCCCCTTTAGCTCTATCTTTGGATTCCCAGCACTGCAGGACCCTAAAATCTCCACAGACCAAGGCTAAAATATGAAGCTCCCTGATTCCCCATCTTTCCAAACTGAACCTCAAACCCCATCCAAGAGTCAGAGTCACCTCCTCATTGGCTTACCAATACCTGCAACACCCATTGGACCACTTTGAGGGTCTTCATTAACCCAAACAGAGTGAGATAGAGAGTCTTAAATAAAATCCCCCCCAGCCCAAAAGAACAGGAAGAAGATATGGCCTATTGGAGAGCTCAGGCCTATTGGAGTGCTTAGTTCTGACTAAATGAATCTTGACAGTGAGGAGGATGCTCTCCTCCTGCCCAGTATTGTACCAGTCGACTATATATCCCCCCCCCCCCCCCCACAACTGGCTGCCTTAGATGCTCCGACTCCCCCTCCCCCCTCATCCACCACCACC
>NC_065515.1:15044244-15053837 GCF_006386435.1 Epinephelus moara | reverse complement strand
CCTTAGATGCTCCGACTCCCCCCCCCCCCTCACCCACCACCACCACCGCCGCCACCACCACCACCACCACGGCCCAACCAGATCATAATCCTCTTAACGCTCTGCCTTATTAACCACTCATCTAAATGACATGAAAGCAACTGGCTGGAGAGAGCGGAGGAAAAAAAAGTAAATTATTTCCCCTGGAATAAAGTCCTGGCCCTTTCACCATACAGTACTTTGTATTTCACATTTGATTATATGACAAGTGTATCTAAGTCTGCTCGGGGCTCAAGAGAAATGTATTTCAGAGCCCATCAGGCACAGCAAATTTAAAAGAGGGTCCAACGTGCCCTGTGATGCACATACACACTGTGTCACATTAGCACACACACACACACACACACACACACACACACACACAGCTAAATTGAATTCCAATTAAGACGATTCCACAGATGATGAATAAATGGATGATCCATTTGGCTCACTTTTTCAATTGAAGAAACTGTGATCCCTCTTACCCCCAGAGGAATCCACTCATTAGGGTCCATTTTTTGAATTAAGGACACAGTTTCCATTTACCCACATGTGTCCTCATGCCCCTCCGTCACCACCCTGCCTGTACAACCTGGTGAACCTTTGTAATACTCAATACCACCATCTGTAAATTAATTCTTGGTTCAACCATTTGACCCAGTTTTTGCTCCAGAGGTAATAGAGGTTTGTCCCACTGTGCATTCACAGGTCGAGGCTTACGCAGGACTAACAGAGAGAAAATGACTTGTACTCAGGGAGTTGGTTACACACACATGTGCATGCTCTGTTAGGTCTCTGGCCAAGTGTTAAACTAGTGTGAAGGGGTTATGTTTAAGACTGACATGACTGCAAGAGCCAGGAGTCAAGAGTTTTATTACACCACTTCTCCTTAGAGGAATATCACAGTCAATAAATTTAAGAACCATACATTCAGTGTTGAGGCAGGACTAAAAAAAATACATGTTCCCTGCATCAATTCATGTTGCCATGCATATATGTATCCAGATTAAAAAAAAGTCAAACACATTTGAGCTCTGCGGAGCATTTTAGCCTCTTTCAGCCGACTGTTTTGGTTCACTCTCACAGCTCTCATTGGCAGTGTTTCCATCCATATCAGGCAGCTTTCAATGACAAAGCTGATAAACTGACTGTCCACGACCTGCCCAGCACGAAACAAGAGACAGACAAAGTTTGCAACCGGTGCCAGAGAGTTTGAGTGCTGCCTTACACACGTTTCAGCCCCAAAAGTGTACACTTACAGAAGGTGCAGGTATCTAGTGAAAGTAGAGCAATATGTTTCTTTATCCTCACAAAATAGTAAGCTGTAGGACAGGGGTTCCCAACCAGTGGGTTGTGGTCCAAAGGTGGGTCCTGGATCCATTCTGAATGCACCGCAAGTGACTCGAGAACATGTAAAGTTTGTAAAAAACACACTTTATTTTGAAGTACAGTGACTTTCTGGCACAGACTTTTATTTTGAAGTGCTGATTCATGCTGTAGAGTGAGTAAATAATGAACAACTATTTGACAGAGCCAGCAAACTATCTCGACAACATGGCCAAAAGCAAGTATGATGTTGAATATATTAAACTTTGTGGTCTGGACCCTGTGGCTGGAACAGTTGGGAACCACTGTTGTAGGCTGCATAAAGCTTATAATATATGAAATAAGTACTTTAAAAAAAACCCAAAAAAAAACCAAGTGTGTCATTGTTTTTTTTTATATACTACAGGTATTACAACAAAAACAGAAACAAGTAATGTACAATACAGAACATTCACAGTAAGGCAACATCTTAATATAAACGAAAGAAAGAAAGGGAAAAACAGCAAATGGATACACGTACAATCATGTTGTCATTAAGAAATAAAAGCCAATAGACTTCGGTAGCCTTCTCCTCCTCTTTAAGTGTCATAAAATGGCCCCATATCTTATCAAAGGTAATCATAAAATAAAGTCTTTCAAGGGCAATATAGTGGCCGGCAAGCCAGGTTTGTAATCTTGGTCTGGTAGCAGAATGAAATCAGTGTTTTACTTTACATACTATGATAATTGTGTTGATGCTATGTGTGAGTGTGAGTGTATGTTTCACAGTGAATTAAAAAAACACACACCAACTCATATGTATGCTGTGTCATGACAGTAGCAGAAATAAGAAATGACCCAGAGACGATAAAACCATTTAAGCCAACATAAAAAAACAATTAACACTAACACACAACAGAAGTTGTCTAACTATTAACCAAACTGCAGCAGGGTGTCTCTCGAACACAGGCTAACAAGCAATGACTCTACTGTCTGATTCTGATACATGAACCAATCCAGCAAAGTGGTTTCTTTGGTGTTCTTCAGCATTTGGGCTGCTGGTCAGGAGGTATGGAGAGTGTGCAGGGCAGTGAGTTTGTATGAGGGCTGGTATCAGCAAGCTGCTGAGTCTATTCAGGTTGTGTTAAATATAGGGGTTTGTAGTACTGAATGGTCTCAGCAGTGAGCTCATACAGGTACAACAAATCCCAAGGGGACACATACACAACAGTTATTCACCACTGGCACTGCTTAAAACCAACAGATCTTTGTCGAACAGTATTGCTTAAAGGGATACTTTGCTGATTTTCAACTAGCTTTGTATCAAAATAATGTGAGGCAGTATGCATACATGAATTGTGGTAAACTTCCCTCCATCTAACCAGTGCCTAGATATCTCTCCCTCCTCGTTTCGCTGGCTCTCACACTACAGGCTGTACTTCCACATTTTTGTATTCCCCCTAACAGGTCCCATAATATAGTCTTAAAAAACAGTATCAATGGAATGCTGCTCAGGTGTGAAAAAGGTTTCTTTGTGGTGCTGCTCAGTTTGAAGGATCCAACTAGTTTAGAGTTGTTGAAGATATCGGAGGCACTCAGAAGGTAAAAGCCTTTAATATCTCATGGCTATTGTAGTGGTTAAAACATGTCTATGTGTGTCAGCAATTAAGACCTTAATCAGGGCAGGTCTTTGGGCTGTTTCCTATTCATGTTGGTGAGTCACATGATCAGTATAGACAGATAAAGTCACATGACAGACCATGCTTAGCAGAGGAAACCACACATAAAAACTCAAACAATGTGAGGGCAAAACAGCAATTGATAAAAGGAATACAAGAAACATTTTAGAACCTCTTAATATTTAAGTTTTTAATACACACAACATGACAGCAATTGATGTTTGAGGTCCCATAATATGTTTGCCATATTAACATATTAACTGGTGATGATATGTCAGTGTTGTGTTTACTGCTTGTTGCTCACCCTCTCAATGGCCAAAAGAAATTTATCACTGCAGGTTTAAAGAAGCAGTTCATTTCATCTGTCCAGCACTTGAATATTTGCATTTAGACTATAGGTGCTCTCACTTTTTGTTAAAGAGCAATGGCTAACAGGAGGTGTGTATCAGCTCAGTGTGAGATAGTGTTCACCAAGCCTTTACAATAAGTTTATATTTCTGTTTATCTCACCTGTTTTAAGATGGGGTGTTGAGTCTACAGCACCCTACAGCTTGGACAAAAACACAGTTTAGTCCATTTCAAATGCAGCCATTTAATGCGTTCATTGTTTTAGCAACAGAGGAGCTTTGTGTCCTGAATCAGACAACGAACATGGGTAAGACAAGGCAGCTGAATTATTATTTAAAAAAAGAAATACATCTCTAAAATCTGCAAAATCACTCCTGGTGTTAAAAGACACACACATCGTCTTTATGGTCCAACAGCTGTCCAGGTTTTAAATTCCTCATATACTTCCTGTCTCTCTTAAGCCAGTGTGTGGACTGTATTATCATGGCTGTGACAGAATCTCACACCACGACCACAAATGACTCCTCTGGGTCCGAGTCTGCATCACAGTGCTGCTCTCAAGTCTGTGCTTAGCCCGAATGAGCATCACGTCCCCAACGATCAATACGTGATAGCTTTGACTGTCATAAAGTGCAGTAAACTTTATCCTTATATAAGGGATTACAGTATTTCAGAGAGCAGCTTTTTCAGAGAGAATAAACACATTTTTAAATAAATTTTGTAGATGAGACAGAAAACTGGTTTAACAGGCTGTTCCCCTCAGATTTTCTCAGTATTCTCTGTTGGTATCACTTGGACACTTTTCAGCATGAAATACAGCACTGGTCTGTGTTTGGACCTGCTGAGATAAAACGCAGCTGAAATTTGCCTTTCCTTTTACTCCCCTAAGTGAACACCATACTCCTGTTAGGTCGACTAAAGACACCATGTCCAGGGCTTTGTAAGGTCTGTTTGGTTTCCCCACATCTTGTTTTCTTGTGGCTCCTCAGCACTCTAAGTCCTTTTCAGGGAGTTTATGAGGGCCCGCCTTGTGGAGAGAAAGCCTTGGCTGTGTTTGCTTTGGGAATAGTCTCCTGACAGGGTGCTAAAGGAGCATGTCAGAGCACGGGTCCCAAAGTGTTTGGGTAAAGAGAGCCGCTACCTCTTGCCACTGAGGAATCCGCCCTTCTTCGGTAATCTGTCACACCTCCTTCCAAATAAAATGGCTCAGAGATTTTCACACAAGTCTGTCAGGGTTAATATTTACCCCTGCCCTCTGGTCAAGACGGAGAGGGAGAGAGTGAGGCAGACGGAGGGAGGGAGAAGGTGGGTGAGTTTTTGAAGCAGGGAGGCATCTGCGCGTCTTTACAGCCGGACCTGACATGGTGATAAAACACTGACAGATGGCACATTTTATCAAACATTTTTCCTCTGTTGATGCTGATCTGACTGGTCATTTTTAAACATGAACCAATTCTCTTTACAGAACAAATTTTATCATAAGACGCTGCAGTAGTTGTTTGAGATTTTGGGTAAAATGCTTTTATGTTTTCTTGCCAAGAGTCTGATGAGAAGATTAACGCGGCTCACATATCTGTCTGAAACTGGAGCCAACAAATCGTTTGCTTAGCTCATCATACAGACTAAAAGTAGGGTTAAACAGGCAGCCTGGCTCTGTCCAAAGGTAAAAGTAAAGCACCTCTAAAATTCACTAATTAACACATTATAAAAAATCTGTTCAAAAAACAAATTATAAACATGACAACATGTGTCTTGCGCAGGTGCTGTGACTTAATGCAGTCTCAACTGATTGCATGCCAGTTAGCATAGGTGTAGATTTTGGAATTGCAGAGGACATATCCACAATATTTAGAACATGTGCAAAAAATATGACAGCTGCAGAGGATTTTTATTTTGCCAAAAATTAATACATTTACACCACAATATGATGCATAAAATACACAAATTGGTGCATAAACATTCACCACAATGCAGGAAAATAAGCATTTGATGCTCAAAATGAAATTGTGAAGGACAAACTCCTGTTTCATGTGTTCCCCTCAATATTAAAACAAAAATCTGTGCTCTAGTAAAATAATGATCATTGTTACCAGGTTTGCTGTTTGCCCCCAATTTCAGTCTTTATGCTAAGCTAAGCTAACTGTCTCCTGGGTTCATATTTAATGGACAGATCTCTCATCAAACTCTCTACAAGCGAGCAACTCAAGTCCATTTCCAGAATGTTAAACTATTCATTTAAAGGTTCCAAAAAATAAATTGGCAGCCTATTATTCTTTTCAAGTGAATATCTTTTTCATAAAGATGAGCATAAAATTCCCCTCTATCAGTTTCTGTGTCTGTCACAGCCCGTCAAACACGTGCGGCGGTGGGTGAATTGGGGGAGTCGCTGCAGGAGAGTACGGGAGGAAGGAGCAAGTGGGGCGGAGGGGAGGAGGCGGGGGATTTAGCGTGGCCTGTCGGAGGGCTAATTCCTGTGCTGGCGTTGGAGCTCCTCAGCTCCGCCGTGGCTCAGATATTCAGATTTGGGCTGGGCTGCCATGTGGGCTCGAAGATACTCCGCAGCCGGCTCCTCCCCCGCTCTATTCAGGGCCTGCGAGGAGCCTTGGGATGGCGTTAAAAAAGGAGATTAAGTTTCCTCCAGAGAGCAAAGCTCCTTAAGGGGGTATCTGTGTGCCTCTCAGCCGCCTGGTCAGTGAGGGATGCGTGAGGGGGGCCTCGCCATGAACTCCGCTGAGACAGTAGGGGGGTGGGTGACACATAAGAGGTGGGGGCGAGGAACGCAGGGAGGCTGACCTGACTCCCACCCCACGACTGGCTCCACCCTGACCCTGGTTACCTTCTCAAATGTCGATATCAAATCAGATTCACTGCTTTGGGTGCGAGCAGAAAGAATCCCCTGATAAATGATGACAAACGGATGGTATCATCTTGGAGGATTTTGCTTTTGTTTGTCTGTATTATACTATCATATAATGTCATTTTAGAGTATGTCTCAGGGGTTTTTGTGAGCATGACCATGCATATGTACTTCTGACTGTGTGAGGGAGATACAGTGTGTCTGTATACAAGGACAAGTCTCATTCACAGAGCTTAAAATTGGGCTCCAAATGTGGCGGATCACTGTTAAACACGTGCAAGTGTAGGGAGTGATGCTCAGACACACAACGTCTCTGTGATCTCCAATGTGGGGGTATAAACACACAAACACAGAGCAAACAAAATGTGCATATGGACATTAGGAACTGTCTTTTGTGGTGGAACTGACTTCTGAGAAAATGGTCTGAATAGCGTCAGTCTGTGGTGTGGATTAGGTCAAAAGCACCCAGGCGTCTATTACACTTTTGATATTAGATCATTAAGTGGCCATTCAAAAGGCAGACTTATAAGTATTGTACATTTGGACCTGTGAAGTTAAGTTAAAATCTACCCTTCAAAAGGCTTTGATTCTTCCTTTGAATCAAAAAGGGCTGGAGCGCCAAAGCAGGGAGGAAAAAACCCTTACACATTCCTTTATTTGATTAGCAATACTGATGACAGGGTTGAATGAGAGAGGGGAAAAAAAATCTAATGACTTCTTCAGCTTTGTAGCGGGGCTGAAAAAGCCTTATCTGCTCTATTCAGCAGTGGTCTCTCCTGGGAAGCGAGGATCACTGTGCTGAGGGACTGTCAGGTCCTGCCAATAGCCGTAATGGGCCCTAATTCCACATTAATGCAGTCTAAATGAAGTGTCACAGGAAGATTGATCTGTTGAGGGCGTTGCCTTGATGAAGGTTGTTCTACTGAGTGGGCGCCTCAGTGGACACCTGGTTACCCTCTGAAATGCCCCAGGGGCCCCATCTGAAGCCTGCAGAGCAACCTGTCAGACTCTGCATGCACATGTCTGAGTGCACATCTAGAAAAGTCTTAAATATATTTAAAAAGCTGTAACTGAGTCAATGTGAGTGTAATTTCCTCTGATTCCTGTGAATAAATGCGGGCGGTATGGAGCCGTCCCGTCTCTAATGTTTTGAAGATTGTCTAATATTTGCCTGGCTCCTTTTGATGAAGGTACATTTTTCGTCATGTTCTGTTGTCTGACAGGTGCATAGGCCGGATAATGCTGCCAGTGGGAGACTTTGCAGGGAGCTTAAATACAACCAGTCCTCCTACTGTACATATCTAAAACCCCATTTTACTCCTTTCCATTAGTAATTCTTGTCCACAGAAATGGATTTTTACTCACTGTCAAGTTTAAACTGCTACTTTCCCTGTATGTGGAGTATTAGGCTAATCGCGCGGTAATTCTACTTTCTGTATGCTTGTCAAAAATATATATAAAGCTGGGCAGCTACTTTTGACAAGATCGTTCAAGTTAAGATTCAAGTCAGGCCAAATGATGGAGCGTGTTTTAGTGTCATCTTACTTGCAGATATTGTCATTTTGCCAACACGACAATTTGGAATATTAATTTCCTAATTTATATCAAGTATTGTGCAGAGTGCTGGAATGACGATTCACCACGTTTTTTTCTCTGAGTAAAGAAATACAATATTTGTAGGTCACATAATCAGTTGAAATTCATACACACAGGGTTCCCACACATTTTCATGGACAAAAAAAACAATAACTTTACCCAATTCCATGACTTTTCCAGGCCTGGAAAATGTGATTGTGAAATTCCTTAACTTTTCCAAGTTTTCCATGACTGTGGGAACCCTGTATACATCTTTATCAGAGCTAAAAGATCCAAACATCACTGAAGCATAGGCCTGAGTCATGCAAGAGGGACAATAAAAACATGGAATGGTCAGAGTAATCATACTGACATTTAAGGTGTCTTGATTAATTCATGTCAACTCATGCATTGGACATGCAAGAAAACATTCCACCTTAAAAGCTGTGTTAGTAGCAGTGGCATAAGGTAGTTACGATGGGCCCCAGTGCACGCTATTATGCACATATTGTCCGTCACATGATCAAAGACTTGACATTGGATGACATCAACGTACATATTAACCAGCAATCATCACTGCATATTTGTATATAACAAAAAATACCAGAGAAAATAAGATAAGAAACAAGATAATATTTTGTTATAGATGCTACTGACTATTTTACAGTTGGTTTTGCCTTTTTCAAGGGCATATATAGCAAATGGCACTGTTTTTATTCAATGAGAGTTCTTTTTGAACACATGTATTTTTTCTTTTCACTCATAAGGGCCCATTCTCCACACAACACATTGTTGGAGGGCCCACTCTCTCTATGGGCCCCCCACCTCACAGGCCCTGGTGCAACCACAATGCCTGCACTGTCTATATTTTCGCCCCTGGTTAGTAGTCTATAAGCAGCACAGTGAATCAAAAAACATTTTTCTCAGCTAGCTGACTGTAAACTACTAATGATGAGAAGGAAGCAAAACATCCTTTCATTGCGTTGGGTAATATGTGTCTGCTTGCCACAGTAGAACAGTGGTTATATAACCTACATAACAAGCCACAATGTCACCATAGTTGCACTACACTCCTGGTATTGGGTAAAAATAAGAGGAAGGAAGTTTATTAATAAAGTTTGGAAGGTGTATTCTACAAAAGTGTTATCACATTATCAGACTTCCCGTAAAAGGCCACACACTTTGTGTTATTTTAAATTAGTGTAATTGTAACATTTTTCAAATAGTAACTCTTTCCAATATTATTGTATCACGCATTTTACATGTGCTAATTTATGTTACAATAAATTATGTTGCAGAATAAAATATATTGTATTATAAAGTTTTGTTATTTTTTTCTGTTCAGGTTTTACAGTCCTGTCTCCTAGACACTAAGTTTAGTTACAACTTGTCTGAAATATAATGAGGGAAATGTAATGCAGAGCAAATTACATTTTCTATTAACATCATAAAGAAATTGTTGCTAATTAAGTACCTGGCAAGCTGCAAAAATGTTCACACAATATTCAATGACAGCGTATTTCGTTTTCCACCAAAATACACAATCCTGTACTACAGTATCCAGTTATACTGACTACAGCATTATTATTTTTTTTTTACATTTGTTATTAACATTTAACTGAAAACACGAATTTTCTCTTAACTTAGCATAAGTGCTTTTGTTACCTTAAAGGGCCAGTGTGTAAAATGGGTTGAAAACCGTTGAAAACAGTGACATCAGTGGTCAAATTCTAGATTGCAGGGCTCACTCGCTCACCCCTCCTGTCGGGTAAATGACGGTGGCCTTGTAGGGACAAAAAGCCTTGCGCGGA